>NW_022900914.1:28294552-28306492 GCF_012274545.1 Fukomys damarensis | reverse complement strand
TAACAATTCCCAATTTGAAACTATTCTACAAAGCCACTGTGATAAAAACAGCATGGTACTGGCAAAGAAATAGGCCTAAAGATGAGTGGAACAGACTGGAAGACACAAAAACAAATGCAGATGTACTCAGCTACCTCATCTTTGACAAAGGAGCTGACCATCCTCAGTGGAGGAAAGACAGCCTCTTTAATAAATGGTGTTGGAAAAACTGGATGTCAACCTGCCACAGATTAAAATTAGACCCTTATCTTTCACCATGCACTAAATTAAAATCCAAATGGATTAAAGATCTAAATATTAAAACAGAAACATTAAACTTGCTGGAAGGTAAATTAGGCAGAACTCTGGAAGACATTGGTATAGGAAAAGACTTTATGAACAAATCCTCAGTAGCACGGGAACTAGCAGAAAGAATCAACAACTGGGATCTCATCTTACTAAAAAGCTTCTGTACTTTAATAGATGTTTTAAAACTGATAATTTATTTGACTTAGCATGACAAAAATTCTTTCCTAACATCAATTTGAAAGCATGCCTTTTTTTCTGGAAAAGTTAATGTTATTTATAGTTATTCAAAAGAGGAAAGAGACATGACTAGGGCAAGAAGCATGTGGCTACTTAATGCTCTTTACACTCCTACAATTTTGGATAGATAGGTAGAGAGGAAGGTAGTGATTTTTAACAAAGGAAACCGTTTATTTTTGTTTAAATATAGTGATACCTACAAAAGTATTAAATACTCTTTTCTCATTCATGATTGAATCTGCCAAAACTTGAATCTCTTGGAATTATTGCTAAGAAGTACTAAAGTAGTGCATCAAGAGAATATACTGAGAAGTGAAATAGAGCATTTTGATTTTTAAAAATTAATACAGAATTATTAAGTAAATAATATGAAAGCATGTGTATTTCTGCCACTGGCTGGCATATGAATTATATTTCATTCTTTATAATAACCTACAAATGCATATGAGAATAAACTTCCCTGAGAAAACTGTCCATGTAATTATTATGCTTACAAACTAAAACTAGGTTTTAAGGGGGTGAAGGGAGGGCAGCGACAAGGGGAAAAAAATGAGAACCAAGACCTGTCATGTAAAGGTACAAGATCCCAATAATGAATGTAACTGTACTGCATACCTAAAATGTACCAATAAACTCAATGAGGAAAAAAAAACACCACAAAACTAGGTTTTAAAATGCATTTTAATGTGAAGAAGGCACCATAAGCATGTTTCAAAATAAAGACAAGAATCTTAAGATAAAAATGGAACAAGAAAATTGCTTTTGAGTTAAAATAGTTTAATTAGAAAGAATATAAAAATAAAATGTAAGATCACTTTTGGAGCAGCTATTCAGAACACTTCCTATGCAGACTAACAATTATTCTTTGATTATAAATTATGAATTACATATTTTTCTGTTCATGAATCAAATATATAAGTAGGGACTGGAGCTACAGCTCAGTGGTAAGCAGATGCATAGTATGTGTGAAGGCTTTGATTCAATCCCCAGGACCACAAACAAAAAATTAATAATAATAATAATAATAATAATAATAGTAGTAATAACAATAATAATAATGATGCTATGTGATAACAATACATGCTTCAGCTACTTGAGCTTTAAATGTGAATGGCAAGTATCCATTCTGCAGTGTATTTAATAAATATATAAACATTCTTAGAAAGATACGCTTTTTTCCACATTTTGTTTCAATTTTATTTTTCTGTTATCACATGTTTACAGTGCATAGTGATTATAATCCATGTGGGGAGTTGGTACATGTGCATAACAAATCTTAACTATTTTTTCATCCCCTTCCCCTCCCTTACCTTTCCCCTCTTTCTATCTCTTGGTCCCCTTCCCTCTTGCAAAAGGCCTATCTCTCTGTTTCCTGTAATCTAACTTTTATTTTGCTTTGTGTATTGGGTTTTTCATATAAGAGAAACCATGAAATATTTAAGCTTAGGTATCTGATTTATTTCACTCAACATTGTGATCTCAAGGTGGATCTATTTTCGTACAGATTGACTCAGATGAATCCTTCATGTCAGAGTAGTGCTCTGTTGCATATGAATACCACATTTTCTTCATTCATCTATCTTTGGATGGATATGAGCATCATCTCCAAAACTTATGCTGCTTTAAACAAGGGTATGCGTAACATTGTAATCGGATGTTTAATTTGGGGGAAGATATCTAGAAAGAAAATAGCTGGATCAAATGAAATTTCTAGTTTTAGTGTTTTGAGGAACCTCCATAATGATTTCCACAATAGTTGTACTAATTTACATTCCACCACCAGTGTAGAAGCCCTCACCCCACAACCTTACCAGCCTTTGTTATTACTTGATTTCTTAATAGTAGCCATCCCTTTTGGAGAAAAATGGAATCTCATTGTTTCTTTCATTTGCGTTTCTCTAATAGTCAGAGATGTTGAACATTTTTTCATATATTTATTGGACATTTCTACTTTTTCTGTGAAGTATTTCTTTATTTCAGCTCCCCATTTTTATTGGGTCTTTCGTTTTGGGAGGGTCTAATTTTTTTTAGTTCTTTTTATGTTCTAGATGTTAGTCCTCTGTCCAAAGAATAGCTGGCAAACATTTTTCCCTGTTCTGTAGGCTGTCAGTTCGCTCTGCTTGTTGTTTCCCTTACTGCACAGAGGCGTTTTGATTTGATATGATCTCATTTGTTGATTCGTGGTGCTTTTTCCATCTTCAGTAATGTATCAAACTACCTTGTAATAATCAGTCAAGACCTAGCTCAAAAGCTAGATTCAGGGGAAGAAAGAAGAGAATCCCAGAGTAGGTATATCCCTGTGCTCAGACAACTTTCAAACTGGCCATTGAGACCAGATAAAAAGAAAGTTAACAAAAGCTATAGACACTAAACTGAAAGAAAGCATGACTCTAAGGAGAACCGGAGTTAAATAACAGTAAATTTCTCCACTGTGCAAAGGGACAGGATGAGCAAACAGCCCTGGCTCACTGGGGATGATGACAGCATAGATGAGCTCATGTTGTGGAAGAATTTGTAAAGCAAGAGGGACTGATCAGCCAAAAGAGTCCAGTGTGCCTCTACCAGACCTTGTGCCTATTCCCTCATCCGTATTTTCCTTTTAAATATTTTTCCAGAAATATTTATCTATACTCTCCACACTACCAACTCACTTTTCTGGATTTTTTTCTTCAGCCCAGAGCCCTGAAACTCACACCGTTAAATATCAGGGAGGACTTGATGTGCCAGTTTTGCTCAATGTATTATATATTAACACATCCAGCCCAGTCCCTAGAAATGGGAAGGTGAATGTTGGTGAATCAGGCACCTTCTGTCTTGCTAAGGATGAGATAGAAGAAGATAGATATAGTAGAATTGCTCAGGAGTGAATTATTTTCCTCCAGTGTGGTTACAAATGACTAGAAAGCTGGTTCTGTAAAAACCTTATGCTTTTCATATCAAATAAACACTCTCTGAATTTTAGGACAAGATACCCAACAACTACAGAAAATTTTACCTTCTTTGGCCTCAAAAAATGTAAGATTCTAGAAACAACAAAAATACACGGTAATAATGCAAAAGGTTATGATATAGTAAGTAAGGTAATGCTCACCTCATAGCATATTTTCTTGAAGTCATCTTTGGAAAGAGCCCACTACCACTTTCTCATTTATTTTTGCGACCCCCTCATTGAGTATTCCAGTGAAACCTCATGTTGCGTTGGTCCCTGCTTGTTCTTTGCATAGGAGAAAAGCAAGCCTTGGTAATTTTACAAACATTGAAATCTTCTGTTTTCCTAAATACATTGCTCATGAATGTCAAGACAAAGAAAAAATAAGCCAGGTCTATGAGTGATCATCTGAAAATAGTCCAGCCTTCCATGCTAGAGGCACCTTATGGCAATGGCATTGTGACTCGTATGCTAATGAGGAAATGTTATTTTATTGTTGCCGATTTCCCAGATTCAAACTGTTTAGAGAAGTATATTTTGAGCTCACAGTGGGGCTCTTTGATGTATTTCTACTGCAGGGAAAACATCAAGGTTCCAATGTGTTAAAAATTTTCCAAGCTATAGCAATTCAAGGGTATATCATATTTAAACTGACATTTTCTCTCTTAAAATACCATAGCTTTCTGATTTAGAATCTCAGAGTCACACTAATTAATCAGTGCACTGGAATGGAGTTTCTGAAAATTAATGTGACCCGTCCCTAAATGGAAATTCAGAGGCCTGAAGAATAAACCCACAGCTTTAGAGAGTCTCTGATATTACAACGGGATTTTGCCCACAGAGAAATTAAAGTCTGTCATTTGTTATCTGTATATTTAAATATGTGCTTTCCAACTGCAAAGGTCCGTGTAAACTGATGAGTCATCAAAAGATATCCAGGTTTGGATAATGTCGACAGCAAAAGAAAATTCTTATGGTTTTGCTTCTCAAATCTTTGCCAAAGGAAACTGCTCCATTACAAACCTGACTTCTTTTAAGTAGCCAAAATTCACTAAACTTTTCTTGAAGATATTCTGGGTGACAGTTTTCTATTTCACTATTACATTTTAATTAGGAAGCCAAATTACCTGGTTGGTATTTACAAAAACATATTTTTTCCAAACACAGGCCTCATTCCAATATTTTAGTTTTTTTAATTTTGCTGTAGCTTTTATTATTTAACATTGGCTTTCTGTAGTCGCATTACAGTGCCATTTTCATGGAGACAAGGGGGCAATTTGTGGTTAATTTTGCTTTTTCATTTCAAAAATATTTTGACAATGTGTCACTTGGGGGCCGTTACTGCACATTTGAAAGAAGGGTCTGTTACAACAGAGGGCATAGAATTGACACATTAGAAAGCATAAATAATATCAATGCTCCCATTCATATCACATCTATCATCCAGAGGAGTGCAAAGTGCTCACCTCCCAGCAGGGAAGGATTGTTATACAGCAGGCCTAAAGGTTTTATATGATTATATTGCATAAAATATTGATCAAATGAGGCAGTTTCTGGTAGTAGACCTAAGACTCCAAGCTAAGACACACCCTCTATGTCCAAAGCCAGAAGAACAAGTGTGTGTGGTCTGAAAGGTGGAAGGTTGAATCAACTTTGTTAGTCTCATCAGCTTCAGGCTGTCTTTGTAATAAATATTATTTCTCTGCTAATTGCTAAATCTGAAAGAATGGAAGTACCAGCTCTCACTTCTGGATACGATGTCTTGGAACAATCAGAATTTTCTTCTATGTATGAGGACTAGCTTCCTTATGCAGAGTTTTGCCTGTGACCTGACTGTACCTCACCAGTGTCCAGGAAGTACAAGCCAGTCACCCTCTTGGACTTCCTTCCTCCCCTTCAGGCTTAGCTGACTGGAACTCTGAGAAAGGCTGCTCAGGTGGTAAGAAAAAGCATCTTGCCTCCCATGAGTTACTGAAACCCTTGGTCTTTACCCAAACTCATATTTTTCCTCCTGTTCCCTAGTTTTGGTTCCTCCACTTTCTGAGTTGTCCCTACCTAATAGCTTTGTTCTTTGAATTGTACTGTATTAGTCTTCACTCCACTTTTTAGCCAATGGATCATCTAGTAATAAATATATTCACTGTTTTCCATGCTCAGTAAAACCCAAGGAAGAAAAAAGCGAATGACCTTTATTGCACAGTTGCATTTTTACTTGAAATCTATTCATTTGCATCATACTTATTGATAGCCCATATTGTGATAGTGTCAGCAGCGCCATCTGCTTAGAGGTTTCAGTCTAAAGCATAAAACCCTGCGGGACAGTTTTATTCTACTTTACACATGAGAAAGCAGACCAGGCTAACTCTGAAGGTTCACAGACAGAACTTTCTGGGGCCAGGGCACAGGCTTTGGGATGTCCATGTGCTTCTTGCCATATGAATGTTTGACTCTCACTGTCTTCTGCTGCCTTCTCTGTGGTGTGTTATGGATTGAAGTAACAAACAAACCCTGCAATTCCTTTTCTCTCTTTCACTCGTTATTACGAGGTGTGGAACTTAGCAGTGAAGATGACCTTTCACAGATATTACACACCAGGAGGGACACACACACACACACACACACACACACACACACACACACACACACGAACCAGGCTGACCTCCTTAGCCTGGGACTTGTTCCTTTAGCATCAATCCTTGTTTGCCTTTCCAGGCAGGGGAGCCTGTGATGATATATTAACATTTCTAAGTAATTCTTATCTCTCTTTTGCCTGCCTGCACTGAGATGGGCTCAGAGCACTTCTCACTGTGTGATTGCAAAATGTTGTTAAAGTCAGGACATATCTTTTTTTCTCCTAGCATTCTTTTTCCTGCTTTCCACCCGTCATTAAAGGAAAATGTAGCAGATCTGATCAGAAAGTATGCAAAAAGTATTCCCTTGTGCTAGGACAATTAGGCGTGTTGTACAGTCTATGGATACTTTGAAGGTATAAGATGTTTGAAAAATTGAATTTTTTAGTGTGGGAAAGGAAGGGTTTTTTTTATTCCCCCAACACAGCTAAAGGCCAAAAGAAATGAGAGGAGATGTACTAAAAAATCATAATAGCTGTTCTGACGTTGATTTAAGGTCAGATACATCAAAATCTCTTTAGCACTATGTAGAACACATCACTGAAATGGCATTAGACTAGAAAGTCAGCCTGTGGATAGATTGCAAAACAAGACACAGGAGTCTACACCAGCTGTGATAGCGTCATCTGACAAAAGGAATCTGGTCACTTTTTAATATTCCCGTTAATGTGGGACTTATTATATTGGGATTTTTAAAAACAGAACTTTATCCTACATTCTTGCCTAGAATGATAGTGGGGAAGTGATAAACAATAATGGTTATGAATCTTAACTCTAGAGTCAATTTGCCTGCATTCAGGCAGACTTTATTACTTTTCGTTAACTGCCTGACTTTGGGCAAGATATTTAACATCCAAGTCCCTCAGCTATAAAAAATTAATTGAAAAAGTTAGTGAAATTTAACTCATAGGTTGTTGTTTGTTAAAAATAAATCGCTTGTTCTCAAGTGGGGCGCTGGTGCCCCTAAAAGGCATTTGGCAATTTCTGAAGACATTTTTGATTGTTGCGACTTGCAGGTAGAGGCCATGGTGGTAATCACGTTCCCCTCAAGCAGCTCGTGGGCCCATATGAGTATGCGGTCTTCTCGCACCTCATGGGCGTTGCTACACATCCTGCATTGCACAGGTTTGCCTTCCACAGTAAATAACTATCCAACCTTCACTGTCAGTTTTGCCACAAGCAATCAAGGATTAAACAAAATGACATACATAAAGTCCTTAGAATACTGTACAAAACATAGTGAGCTCCTAGTAGTAAATGCCCATTGTCATTTATTGTAAGATGTAATTGCCTTGGTAAGTAATCTTCCTTCAGTAATATTTCTGTATTATTACTCTTGATAAAGGAATTATACCTACTTATTAACTGAATACTCTCCCCAGTACTTCGACATCATGTACTCTGCTTTGATTTCCATCTCCTCATTCTCAATGCTTTTTTTTTTACAACTAGAAATGTGTTGTTGCTGTCTCTGGTGCTGTAATTTATTATTTAACTTTGGCCATATCTTAACGATCCTCCTACCAGCATATCCACATTGCTTATCTTCTTTAAAAGCCTACTGAAGGCTAAATTCTAACAAAGCCTTCCTAATTTACCACCTATCTTTAACTTTGTGCTATTCTGCCTACCACTGTTCATCTCCTCCATTGTCTGACACTCCTTGAGACTAGGGATACCCAGTGATGTAATTATGTAGGTTTGCTTGGAATTAAGGGATTTTTCTTTCATTTTCTGGTGCCTGCCTTTAGAAACATGCCCAAATCAGAACTCGATCAGTAATTGAACTTTTTTTTTTGTTCTAGTTATTTGGTACTACGAGAAACTTAAAAAATAATTTAATCTCATATTCTAAATCTGGCCTCTGCTGATTCTAAGAAATTGAAACAGTAGCAAACATTTCAATATACTCAGTAGATATGTAAATTTGTTTACACATGAGGTGATGTTTAACAAATATATGAATTTATTAAAGGGCTTGAGAAAACCATGGCATGTTTTTATTTATGCTCTGGAAATATATAGATCAACTTAGTGTGTAGTCCTTAGGCATAGTACATGAAAATAAAATTAATCTTTTTTAAACAGACTTCTTTAACTCTGGGTACAAGACAAACAACTTGAGGGGTGAAATAAGGTTTATTCTTAGAGGAATTCTTTAACTTGAGAGTTTATGAAGTCACTGTAATCCTTTGGACAGAATGATAAGCGCACATAGTATAATGAGAAATGTATCCATATTATTTGATGTAGTTGTATCAAAGACAAAACAAAAACCAAAAAGCCCTGTGGAGTAGATACATGACTCCTCCTTCTAAATGATTTGATGTTTAAATGGTTAAATAATAACAAAATAAAACCAACGAATCTGAAACCAACATTTTATTACACGTGAAGTGATGACATGATTGTGAGTGACTATTATTAGAAGAATATTTACTGAATTTGCAGAAGAGGTCTTGGTGATGAGCAAATGCAGGGTTCATTTTCAGATTGGGTTGGAAGTAAGCGTGCATTCTCCCCTGTGATTTCCTGTGAAGGACTTTCCAGCCTTATTATGTGCCACAGTGAGAAAGGTATAATCCCAAGCACTGAAGTCTCCACAGAAGTAATGCTAAACACATCCCACTCCATTCCATGGGTTAACTACTTCCAAACCCTACTCAAAAGAAGTCTATTTGGAAAAGATTTTATCATAGGGACATTGATAAAAGAAGTAGTCTTTTCCTTTTCATATTATAAGAGGTCAATTTTCTTTCTTTCTTGTTTATAACAGAATGCATAGCCATGGCATGAAGCCTGAGGTGTAGTGGAGTTTCATTTGTTCAGTGAGTAAAACATGAATTGATTTTTGTGCATACTGGCATGGCAATAGCAATACAAAACTCAGAGTAAAGCATCCATGACAGAGACTGTTTCCCTAATCAGGTACAGTGTCATTTAACTTCAAGTTTGGTAGGATGAGTCCATGAGGAGAGGTCTCTAACAGTGAAATATTTGAAATCCCATAACTAATCAAACACTTTCTTTTTTAAAGGAAAATGAAAAACAAAATATCTTATAACCTATTCATGGTAATATAATTGGTGAAAAGTTGGTAGTATGACTGATACTTTGCATGAATTATAAAACTTACCTTAAACATAAAGAGGCAAATACATTTGTTCCATGCATATGCTAGTCCATATTCTATACTTTAAATATGTTTAAAAGAACATATAAAAATATAAATGTAATTAAAAATGTAACAGTAATAATATCTCAGATAGATCCATGAGTAATATTTCATAGATATTTCTTCTTTGCTTTTATTCTTCTAGTAATTCACACCCTTGTTTTAATCAAGATGGGATGATTCATTCTTCATGAGGAAATATTCTAGTTTAAAAAAATCAAACACTATAGGGTGTTCATTGACCATTACAGTTTTTGCCAACTCAATGAAGCTAGAAAAAGAAATATTAGAATAGTTTTAGGAATATAAAAATCCCAACTTCCTTATTTCTCTGCCCATATTGACCTTGGACTATTAGGTATACTAAACACCTATAATGTGAACTTATTTCTTCAAATTTAGCATAGCATAATGGAAAATGATTTATCAGTCTCATCTGCAGTGTCTTGGTGAGCTATGAAGTCATTACTAGTATATTAATTTTTGAATCTCTACTTTCATGTATAAAAATGAGAACACAAAAAAGTAAGATGTTCTTAATATCCACCCACCTCTGATTTAATATGATTCTTTGCCTGCTTCCTTGACTATAGTTCTCTATCTATAAAATAAAAGCCCTCATCTTATTAAAGAAAGGGAATATTGGGAGTCATATTATTTTGGGTTTATGTACCTTCTAAATAAGCATGTGTCTCAAGTCTACACCTAGAGCTCTCCATGTATTACAGACTGACAATTTGACTAACCTCTAAGTAATGAGGCAAAAACCTATTTTCAAAAAATTATGTAAGTACAGGTCCAGTTGCCTGCTGGGCCCTATTTTTCATAGGTAGGAATTTTTTATGCTTATTAACGAACACAAGCATAAACATGTAAGTAATATTATAATTCTGCTGCTGATTTAATGTTTGTCCTCAGCTTATCTCAATTTCTTTCCTAAAGTCAATATATAATCCTTTGGGTACCCTTGCGACCATACTGTTACTCACTGAACATGTTTATTTTTATGTATCTGCCAGTCTGAATTAATTGGTCATTAAAACAGTTCCTTATGCAATTTTCAGCAAAGCTTCAAACCTTCCAAAATAAAAAAGTTTGAAAAGACCAAGTTAGGTTTAACATTTGTGCATGTGTTTATGAGAAATTAATGTTAGAGATATGGTTTAGGGTTTCTTCCTATTTTTTCATATCATAGCTCTTTGGAAATATATATTGCCTGTGCTATTAAGAGTTTAGTTTGTACTGGTCTGGTCCCTGGAGGTGTTATTTCCTTGAGGAGCTTGGCCCAGTAACCAAAACACCTTGCAGCAAGATCAAAGACAAAGTAGATTTTAGAATACCCAGTGTTCAGGCTTGCTCCTGGGCCTCAGTCTGTGCACTCCTGAATCATGACCCATGTAGGTGGTGTCTGTGAGGTTCTGACTATCAGCCAGCTGGTCAGAAGAGAAGCTTTCATAGAGAAATTCTTCTGATCCATGGTTCTAGAAGACTCTATCTTTTAGGTCTGCTTTTAATTTTCATCAAATCTGACTTGGATTTTTAAAAAAAGATATGGCCATTACATCAGGTCCCAGGGGAATTTTTTGAATTCAGCAGAAGGAAAGGAGAACATTTAAAATTTTTTTTTTTTGCTTTATAGTAGCCAGTACATCCAAAATGGGACAGAAATTAGCTCGGCCATCCCGACTAATCTCAGTAAGTACAGGGTATTCTAAATATAGAGATGAATGTATGACTTCCCAATGAGTTTGTTTCATGTGAATATCATTTGGGATTTCTTTTTGTTGTTTGAACAGTTTCTGTTGCTTGTACACTTTGTTTTACTTTTTTAGACAAAATGGATTTGGTAAATTAAAGCCTACACTTTTTTTCAAAATTGAAGTAAATAGATTGTATAAAATTGTTTTGTTCTCTACTGTGTTCCTAAAATGGTTGATTCATGTAAAGAGGATGCAAAAATATATTTAATGTGTTCCAAATTAGAATAATGTCCACAAACCCAGATTATGCCTCAGAACTACTGAAGTCTTAGAAAGAATAGTGATTTAGAGAATAAAAAATTCAGCCACAATTCTACATTGATTATAGTGCTTATGCAAATGTAATTATAATTTTCTGTACAGAAAAGCATATTCAAATAGGAAGCACTGCAGTGATCTTATTCAGAAGCTACTCTGGTGAATACTTCTACTGTAAGGAAGAATTTGGTGTATTTTAATAATTGTCAGATGAACATTATGATTGTATTACTGTACTGTGTAATTTTCTTGAATTGGATATGTCTCTCTCTTTGTATGAATTTAATTACCAAAAGTAATGACAAACCTTAGTAAATATGCTAATTGTACACAATAGCAATTTTCTCCATACAGGCATAAAATTCTTGAAAGGATTTTTTTGCATTTCTAAAGGAAGGAGACTGTGCAGGAAACTCATAAGAAAGCCACTGAGGACAGCTTTTATGGGCTATGAGCATCGTTAAAATAGAAGTGGGATATCCCCCTGCAGAAAATAAATTTCAAACAAGTTATTTTTTATGCTTTGAGGCTAAATGTTCCTGTGCCTCTAACCCTCATATAACTAACTGAATAAGAGAATTGGAGAATTCCATCTTTGGCATTCTTTGAGTCTGGTCTTGAAAATTCTTTTCTTTTTTTTTTTTTATTGAGTTTTTTGATACT
>NW_022900914.1:28266508-28294493 GCF_012274545.1 Fukomys damarensis | reverse complement strand
TTCTTTTTTTTTTTTTATTGAGTTTATTGGTACATTTAGGGATACAGTACAGTTACATTCATTGTTGGGATCATGTACCTTTACATGGCAAGTCTTGATTCTCATTTTTTTCCCCTTAGGAGCTAAAGGTGTAGGGAAGGTGTGATACGTAGGGGAAGAACAAAAAGGGAAAAGAAAAAAATGTGAGAGAATGAAAAGATGAAAATTCTTTTCAATCTCATGTCCGTAGTGAAAACCTTCTGACTCAATGACTTCAGAAATTTGGGCAGCAACTCCCACAGTTCCCCTTATGGCAAGGAATCGTCAAGAAGAGTAGTAGCAACTCTTCTCGCTGTTATATAGCCCAGTTGCACATATCATAAATGCTATTCCACTTCTGTATAAACATAGTAAAAACTTTCTGGAGAGTCTCATCTGCATTGTTAATTGAACCTTTGGAAAAAAATTGTTGGTAGCTGTATGAATAATACTATTGATCAAGACTGTCCTGAACTTTGTGATTTCCTGGCTTACATAGATACTCCATATTATTAATTTTTGATGAAGAAATTCATCAACTCTCTGGAAAACTTTATAATTTAAATTGATACCACCCTCCCCCAACCATGTGCATACACACCTAATGGCATTATGGCTCCAGTAATGTGGAATGAGCGTATTGTTGAGTGAGTTAACTGTTGAGTAATCTTCTTTATAAAATTAGCCAAACAAAAAGAAAACTTCCAATATGAAGCAGAATCTTCTTTTTCCTCTCCCTCATATGTAGGGTTGTAAAACCAATCTTTTGTTTTGATTTCTGTCTTGCACTTCAGATTCTATAAGAGAAATTTTTATCAATTAACCTGTTACTATGTGTGTAACTTTCATGATATGTAGAGTCACATTCTAGACTTCTTGAGGGGAAAAAAGTAAAGGAAACCTAAGATGCCATCATCTCTAAGAGTCTTTAATCCAGTGGATTTCACCTAGCTCTTGATTTGCAAGCTCTCTGTAATAGTTCAAACTCAGCAGATGTGGTTCTCTCCACATTTCAATGCTAAAAGATGATTACCCTAAGAGAACATGAAGAAGAACCAAACTGAAATTAGAATTAATTTCTCATGTGTTCTCTCCATTATCTGAAAGCACACTTACGGCAGGTCCAGTTATTATTGTATCATAGCTATGTCACCCTAATCCAAGTCACTTAGAACTTCTTGTATTCCATTAATGCTTTTTGAAACATTGAGCTTCTTGTTTGAGTTACAGTTAGATACTTGGGAAAACATAATCAATAGTGTGAATACCTTGATGTGTCAATAATCTTGTCATTTTCTTGATGGTTGTTACACAAACTTAAAAAGAATACATTCTTTCATCAGATCTTGGGTAGAGATCTTGGGTTCAGCATCTATGCTGCATAACAAAGCCAGAATTGGGTGCTTGGAAGAGTAAAGATAGTCTTATTTTCTGCTACTGTACTGAAATACCTGAGGCTGTTTATAAAGAAAAGAGGTTTATTTAGCTTACAGCTCTGATAATGGTCTCCTTGGCTGTATCAAGTGGTAGAAGGTATCATGGTGGGATTGTAAGTGAAAAGGAGAGATCACCTGAAAAGACATGAAGGTATTGAGGGGTGCTCTTAAAAAAACCACACAACTCACTTTTGCAGGTACTAACCCATGAGAACTACATCAGTTCTTTCCAAGAGTAGAACCCTCAGTGACCCAACCATCTTGCACAAGGTTCCACCTCTCAAAGGTCCCCCACCTCTCACATGGCCATAGTGGAGACCAAGCTCTCAACACTTAAATTCATTTTAAGTGAACCATTTTACTGAATTGTTTTATCCTGTTGATAACATTGCAAGTTAGAGTAACAATTTTCCTACTAAGGTTTTCAGAGAGTCCATATAGGTTGCTTGAGAAATTGATGTGATGTGCCTGTTAACCTGGGTTGATTCTTCATGGTACCCAATTCCACTACAAAAACTGGCCTGATTTGAATAATATATTACAATATGGCAAGGAAAGCACACTGCATCCTTGCAAACTTTGAAATCTAAGAATCTAATTTTCTTTCCAGATGGATCTTTCTGGATGATTCTTATAAAGAAAAGTCCTAATCAATTGCAACATAACCATGAACTATCAGTTGTAACTCTAGCTACATAGGGTTGGGGATTTAGTTCAGTGGTTCTGCTTCCTGCCTCACAAGCACAAGGTCCCAAGTTTGATCCCCATACCAAAAAGAAAGAAACTACATACCAAATTTACCTGTTTTTGCCTAAAGCATAGCACATTTAGTCAGAAAGGAAAAAACTTGCATACTAATACTAATTTGAAATGACATGAATTTTCAGGGAAAAAAGTATGTAAGTTCTATCCTGAAATTTATTCTATGCTACTTTAGTATTTATTTGTCTTTTAGCCTATTAAAGGTTTTTAGATATTCTGAAAACATACATTTTTACATAAGAAAAAATTTACTTCTCTTTTTAAAGAGTATAGAGACCAGAAGACTGGTCAGCATACATTGGTCTTTCTTTAAAAAAATACCTGTGCTTTCTGGATGGCAATCCAGTATTCATCACTGTTATTAAAATCTCAAAAACAGAGCCCTCATGTATAAGGGAGTTTCTGTGCTGAAACAAAGCATTCCAAAACTGTGTAACCATGCATATGTTAGATGTTTACAGTAATAATTAACGGTTTCATTTTCCTTTGTGTGTCCAAAATTGTGCTCACTTCATTACAGGCAGAAAATATTTCACAATTTTGTGTATAAAGTGAAGGTATTTGAAGTGCATCTGAAGATGGCTTTGTTTTCTTCATGTGACTGCCTTCGTGAAGGTTGACCTAGTTTGAGCTTCAGTTCTTTGGATACAGAGCAAAATATGCTAAATAGTACTCTCCCATGTTCTTTCATTTTTATTTCACTGTAGAGTAAGTTATGTAGTTTTTTTCCCTTGATAGCTCAAAACTTAATGTTATAATAGATTTTGAAGGCCATGAAGTCCACTGTATATCTAGAGTAGACATTTCCTACAGTATTCTGCATAAATGTTCGTCTACCCTCTGCTCTCAAATATTTTTACTCATTTATTTATTTTGGTACTGCGGATCGATTTCGGGACCTTGCACTTGCAAGACAGGAAGCAGAACCACTGAGATAAATCCCCAAACCCCAAATTTTTTAATGTATTAGGATAGTCTGTTCCATTTTTAAGTTGTTCTGATTATTAAGATGTTTCATTTATCCTATATATTTACTCAATAAAAGTTTAGTTAGTCATTTATTTTTATAAATAAAAATAAACCAACTATGATTTATTCCTGAAGATCATTTTTGATCATGAGCACATATTTTTATATACAACTAATAGTTAAATAAATCAGTATTTTTAGCAATGCAATGACTATGCTGTACAAAGAGAAATATCTAGAACTACATACTTGAAGCATTCATTGCAGAAGTGAATGTTTCATTTCTATTTTGAAAGGTGGGCATATCAAAAGGTAGAGACAATGAAAAGAGCAAGGCAGGAAAAATACATACAAGATTCAGGGAGCCGGGTGTGGTGGTACACACCTGCAATCCCAGCATTCAGGAGGCTGAGGCAGGAAGATCGCTGTGAGTTCGAGATCAGCCTGGGCTACATAGCGAGTTCTGGGTCAGTCTCAACTACATAGTGAGATCCTGTCTCAAAAAACCAAAAAAAAAAAAAAAAAAAAATTCAGGGTAAGGCAGAGAAAAACAAAAGAGTCAGGGAATAACTGGCGTGTAGAATGTGGCATGTTTTATAAAATTTGCAAAGGCATTTGGTAGGTGATAGAGAACCTGTTTTGTTTCTTGTTCTACATGCCTTAGAGAGCCATTTTTAAACCAGGAAGTAGAATTATTAGAACTGTCCTTTGGGACATGGCTTTACTAGCTCACTGTAAAATGAACAAAGAGACACCGGTGGCAAACCTATGACACACTTGCCACAACTGGCTGTTTTGTTATCATCGAAGACTAAAAATTTCACCATCCCTGGGCAGGTAACCAATGACTAAGGCACTTGCTACAGTTCAAAAGGCAAGTGATAAAAATTCCAATTAGAATAATGGCCTTGAGAGTGAGGCAGGAGAACATTGCTAAATAGCAGAACTTGGCAGACTCTGTGAAGAGTAACAAGAGAGAAAGTAAATAGATATCAAAGAAAAAAGAGGCCAACTGAAGAAGCTCTATGCCCACAAACACCTAATGAAAACTGATCCATTTTCTATAAGAACAGTCTATCTATTGATGAGGCAAAAAATAAAACAAGATGTAATTCCAGCTTCACTCAATATACATTTATTGTATAATTTCAAAAGCATAGACAATGGTAGTAAGTAATATCTTTAAGAAACTCTGGCCAGGCATGTTGGCTCCATCTAAAATTCCAGCAATTTGTGAGGCTGGGGTAAGAAGACTGCAAGTTCAAGTTCAGCTTGGGGTGACATAGTGAGACTCTGTCTCCAAAAAGAAAACGTAAACGTGTTGGGGATGTAGCTCATGGGAAGGCTCTGAGTTCAGTCATCGGTCCCGCACAAAAAAGAAAGGGGAGGAGGAGGAAGAGAAAAAAAAGGAGAGAATGGGGGGAGAAGAAGAAATGTTGTATGGTGCAAATTAGAAAATAACAGATCAAACTGTGATAAAGATGCTAGTACTATAATGACAGTAAGTTATTGTCACATGGAGAATTACCAGAAAATCATCCTAGGAAGCAGGAACAAAAGCCTATGGCTGGGGACACGCACAGAGGTTTTAAGAACTGCGGTATATGGTTCAGAGGGTAATCATAGTAGAAGCAAATTAATAATTATGAGAAGATGGTTAAGGAATATTAAGAGAGGTGAAATCCTAATTCTCTTGGGGATAGGAAGCTCTGGAAGGGTGTGGTTCTCTTGTTTGCTTTGTTGTGCTTTTAGCAGCATAGTTGCGTTGTTTGCTTTGGGTTTTAAATATAACCCTGCTGAAGAGTGGATGCTATTTAGTAATATGGAGCCTTCAGGCTTTGGACATCTGTAAGTAGACCTTTGGAACTGTTCAGGAGATAATGGCCTAAGGAAAATGAGGAAAATCATCTAAAGAGAAAATGATGTACAGCCCTTTTAGGGGTGAAGCAAGTTCCCATTCTCTCGAGTGTTGGAAATCAAGTGTAACATTTATAGGAAAGTCTGTGCCTTCTTTTCAAATAATCTTTCACAGCTGCTCACAGCATACTATACCTTTGTTCTGCATTATATTTGACTTTCTGATGTTCTGCTTCCATCCTTTTAGTTTGCGACTATCTTTTCACAGTGGGTAGTCACATGAGAATTACTTTTGGCTTCCATTTGATAAGAATACGATCTATTGATTGATAATTGTTCACTTTCTTTTGCAGCAGGAATAATGTATAAATTAATAACATGAAATAGTGAACAGAAAAGATATAATGGTTTCATGGAGCTTTGTTATTCTTTTTGTTACTGAGGATTATTATCTGGCTGTAGGACAACAGGCTGTCCCCACCATGTTCTTAACTGTGATAACCTATTTAAACAATCAACTTTTCCAGCTTTGGATATGTGGAATTTAGAAAGATTCCCACGGTTTTAACAATGGAACAAGCAATAGCTTTTAGCCTCCTTCTGTCCTGAAGAGTTCTAAGTTATTCTTATTTGCACTTTAGCTGGACGCATATAAAAAAGAATGAATGAATATGAACGATGGGTCAGTGATATGTGGGTGACAGAAAATAATGGGGACTCAGCACATAACATTATGCCTAGGCTATAATTCATAGTGTCAATTTGCTATATTACTACAAACTAGTGTGTTAACTCAGCATATCTTCACGGTTTTGATTTGAGAAGGCGAAGGAAAGGAATCATTCTGTGTATTTTTAGAAGGATCTAAATGAATAATGCAAGATTCAATATTGAAATCTAAATTTTGCAAACATGAGGTTTGATATGCCAAATTGCCTAACTAGGAAATGGTGAAAAGACCCAAGAAAACTACAAAAATCACCTACCCCAAAACATTGTTTAATCATATACAAATTAACACCAGAGTATACTAAATATTCTTCCACAGATTTTACATATATTACCTAACTTTTTGCATGCTTTAAATTCTCTGAGATTAATAAATGTATTGCACTATCATGGAAATTATCCAGTATAATAAACATTTTATTGTAGTTGAAAGAAGTACTGCACACAAATTTTTGTGGGATATTTCTAAAATTTCTATCTGACCCTGCCACTGTGTTCCTTAAAATATATCTGTGTCCAATTTACTCTATCTCCAACATCCCAGCTGTGTAAACGTTTTTCTGTAGCAGTACTCTGTCATCAAATTGACTACACCTTCTCATACCCCTGTGAGTTTGTTCTTATACCTCAAAATAATATTTATTACATTGTGTTTACATATACATTTCTATATCTCCAACTAGATTTTATTGTCAAGAAATATTTCTAAATGAGAAATATGCGTCTGTTAAGTCAGGAAGAAGCAAAATATTCCATCTATGCTATTCTTTCTGGAATAACATGAAAATACTTGGTTTATTTTGTGTCCTGAATTACATTATGGAATTGCTCATTCTTTCTTATCTATACTTCTCAAAGAATATTGGAAAAATCTGTTTTACATGTGACCCAGCAAAACCGCTATGCTATGGATTATAGATATTTTTAAAAACATTTTTATCAATACATCTTGGCTTTAGAAATTTAAAATAATGCAGTAAAATTAATACGTAACTTGAACTCCACAATGGACTTTAGGAAAATTGAATTAAACGTATGAGCAAAAGGCACATAAGTTTTCAAGGATGGTTCCTGTAATCAATTGTACTGAATATTCTGCAAATTGTTTTGAGGAACTGCTTTGCAACTTCAAGGAGACTGCTAACAGATATTATCAATTTTCAAATAAGGAAGAATGGAGATAACAGGAATTGAGAATAATTATTGCATTGACAGGATTAGGCACTCATTTCTTTACACCAGCAAAATGTAGTAAAGACATCACAATTTAAGGAATAAAACAGCTTTTGAAGTAGCAAAAAATTATGTTTACCTTTATGATTAGAGATACTTAACAGGAATAAGCAAATGTGCAAATTGCCTTTTGTAATTCTGTCCCAAAGTTGAAAGTAACTAACTATGTAATCTTAAGCTATTTCTCTTCCTCAAGCCTCCGATTTCTCACGCCTAAATTAAAATAGTTGGACTAGAATTAGAGTCAGGAAACATGTGGCTTGCATGCAGTTTATGCCACTAGCCCGTCTTGTGCCCATCACTAATATTAACAGGTAATTTACTTGAGATACTCTGTTCCACTAAGCCTCAGAACACCACCACTCAACCCAGAAATCCACTAAAATTACATAGGATTTGACCTGAAGAAAGAAAGTAATTTCCATGCCAGTTCCCCATTTCTGTAGATCTCTTGGCCAAGACTAGACCGTAGTAGGCTCATGTGACCTCCTTCAGCTTGAGTGGCCAAGGCCAGCCAGGGAGTCCCTCCTAAAACTGAGTGTAATGTTCTGACTCAAGGATGTAACACTTCTACCATTTCATAGTAGCCAAAAGCTAGTTGTGGGACCTGTCTAAACACAAGGGAAGAGGATTATTAAAAGACTTAAGTAACGGGAAGCAGAAATTACTGGCAATCACTTTAGATTTTGTTTGCAACAGTGGATGGGCTATAAAATATATTAAAATGAGCTTAATACATGCCAATCTCTTATTTATATTCACTAAGGAATTTACTTTTCATACAAACTCAATAAATTACTTTTACTCTCATCATTCTCACTTTACAAATGAGGAAACTGAGGTAGAGAGTTTAAGTGACTTCTACACAGCTAGCCAGTAGTCAAAGAAAAATATATATGCAGAAAACAGACACCAGTCTGTCTTCTTAATATATGAAATGTCTCTCTGTGATAATAGCTTACTCTTTTATAGCATCCCTTAAATGCTTTACATATTTTAATTCATTTAAGCCTCGGGTAATTATAGAATTGTAATATGCATCCAATTCATCCCTTTAACTTTGAGACATGCTGAAAGAGATCATCAAATTTATATTTGAATATTATTGTCTTCCTCAAAAGTAGTAATAAATAGTATTTACAGAGCAGTCATTTCGCTAAACAATCCATAAATACTGTTTTTTTCTCCTATAACCCATCTATGAGGTAACAATTACCATCCATATTTTGAGATGAGGATACTGAAATCAGAGAGGTTTAATAGCTCAGGCCATGCTTTCCTGGTGTGGAACTCAATCCCAGTTCCCTCTGACTGAAAAGTACAAGTGTAATCCCAGTATTGGGAGTCTGAGGCAGCATGGCAAGTCCAAGGACAGCCTTGGCTACGCAGTGAGTTCAAGGCCAACCTGGACTACACAGTGAAATCCTTTCTCAAAGAAAAAAACGAAGGGTCTAGGCTTGTAGTGGCTGTGGTCTGTGATTTGTAAAGCATAGACAGCCTAGCATCTTCTTCCTTTCCTTTTCAGCACAATGCGCTGACTGGTTGGGTTTATTTTGTTGTGGGAAGAAAATAACAAATTTATGACTTTTATCTTATCTGAAATCGAGGTTCTGTTGTCTGACTTTCACAATTGAGCAACCCCTGGGTGACCAAGAAAGCGGACGTAGGAACTCAATTTTGTAGCTGTCTGCACTGCACCACAGCCAGCGCTCATCTGTGGCTCCAGAGAGCTTTGCTTGCCAGTTTTATGCTCAAATTTCAGAGCAGATTTCCAGCCATTTTCACAGTGAACAAGCTGTTGGATCAGGAAAGGAAATCCACACACCCTTCGGGTGCTTTCATCACAATGATGTCCTGTGATTGGGAGAAACGCTTTCCGTCTATGTGAATAACATCTAGAGTTATTTTCTTCTTAGACTCTATTATTTAGAAATGTATGGTTGATATAGAGTAGATACACATAAATCTTTCCAAATCATGCTGACTATCTTATTTTACTGCCTCACCTTTTTCTTCTATGCACCTGTTGTCAATTACTTTTAGCATTCCACGTGGGTAAACACTGATTTAATTAAGAGTGTGGGGTAAGTAGCAGATTGGTGTGCTGGATTAAATTAGTAAAATGGATACTGCATCATATTAACTCAGAAGCTAGCATGATGTCTTTACTCATTGCTAAAGTTACTTAAATATTCGAGTCATCTGTAGCTAGACAATTTCCATTTCTTTTCATTATACAGATGTTTAATAGAAATTGGGGTTTGTTTCAATCTTTTTCAACTAGATAATAAACTACTGTGTGCTATTGAAAAGAAAGCTCGTTGTAGATCCAAACAAGCTACCAAATTGATTTTGTTTGTTCTGCTTTCACTTCGACTGCTTCTATAGAGCTTGCACTTTTAATGGACATTTTCTGGCACATAGTTCTTTGTTTCAAGTAGAAGCAGTGTATCAGTGGGGAAAGACTCCACAGCCGAGATACAGGAATGCTATGGATTAGTGATAAGTTGGGAGAAGTTCACTGCTGACATAACACGGTATAGGGGTACTCAGAGTCCATTCAATTGAAATATATCTTTTGCTTTATCTTTAAAAGTGAAATAGAGTTCTTCAACATCTTTATTTGTTACATATCATTACAGGCTTTCATTTCTGTTTTAAAACACTCAGAAATTGACGTAGATCTAGGAAATAGCAGTTTCCAGTCCTTTACATTACTGTAAATTATTTCCAGCCACCACCCCAGATGCTGTCACAGAACTACAGTTCTTTCTTTAAATCTCTGGCTGGCACCTGCCCACCTGGCCAGCCACATACAAGGAGGGTTAGAGAGGGGCCACCAGGGAGAAGAAATGAGGCAGGAAAAGACAGAAGAGGAAACTGGTAGAAACTGAGGAACTCAGAGGAGTGCAACCAGAGAGGAGAGGTGGCACAAGAGGATGGGGTCCTTCTCTGCTTTCCTCTGTCCCCAAGGACTAATGACTTAGCCGAAAGAGACAGGGGGTGCAGAGAGAGAGAAAATAGAGGCTCCAGAGGAATTCAGAGTGGAGCAAGCTTAGAGTCGGTGGCTGAAATGAAGCAAACCCCAAGCCCAGACCCCACAACGGCACTGCCACTCCCCGCTAAGCCCCAGCTCATCCATTTCCACAGTTGCCACTCTCCACTCCTTGGCCACCCTACGCCAGAAAGGAAGGAGCTTTTCCAAGGTTGACATATTTCCATCGCTGTCAAGCTCCTGCCACGGGTCTGCTAGAAGAGCAGGCTATCCAGGTGGCCAGGGTCCAGGGACACAGCACACCATGCAGAGCAGGGAACGCCTGAGGTATTTTGGAGCCAGGCAGAGTGAGACCGCTGTGACTGGATCTCACCTCCACCCTTTTTCTTCAACAGCAGGAAATTCTGCTGGATCAGGAGGCCTTGTGCTGGGGAAATGAGTCCCTGGGGCAGGCCAGGCAGTGCCATGCGCCCTGTGGGCCACTCTCATACCCAGTATGGACTCCTTTCTATGTACCACAAAATGCCTTTTGGCCAAGGAGGTTAGGGTGGGTGAGAAAGGTGGGCTCTGGTGTCATGGTTTGCAGATTCAGAAGAGGCAGTCTGGTGGGCTTGGTCCAGACCTTTTCCTGATGGAAAGATGTAGATTTAGATCAGGAAATTACATATATATATATATATATGGCGCAGAGGCAAGAACTGTGAAATCATACTTTACTTTCTTAGCAGCTTATCAGAAATCGACACTGATATGTTTAATTAGAATGTTGTATCATTTTCTGACAAAGTGGCACAATACAGAATAAGAAAATACATGAGAAGAGGCTGTTAACTTTTAATTCTTTAATCACTACATGTATTCAGTAACCATTTTTATATATATGGCGCAGAGGCAAGAACTGTGAAATCATACTTTACTTTCTTAGCAGCTTATCAGAAATCGACACTGATATGTTTAATTAGAATGTTGTATCATTTTCTGACAAAGTGGCACAATACAGAATAAGAAAATACATGAGAAGAGGCTGTTAACTTTTAATTCTTTAATCACTACATGTATTCAGTAACCATTTTTGAGCAAGACATAATTTCAGGGAATACACAGACAGGTAAAGCTTGACCCCCTACTTCAAGTTTAGTGCTTGACTTATGTATGTCTAAATAATAGTAACAACTTATAAAGATATAAGCTTCATAAGAGACAAAGTAAGCTATGTGCTAGCAGAAAGATGAGACACACATTTGTGCAGTGGGGTCAGGGGATAAGGAACTCATTTTAGAGATAGCAAGTTTAAAGTCTGTATTCTAAAATGTTAGTACTTAGTGTAGAGTAGAGTAGTCCTTAATCCTCTTCTTGGAACTATTTTGCTTTTACTTTAGACAGAATTAAATGTGATTATCTAGTATCTTGCTGCTTAACTTTGTGCCCAGGACCAGCAGAAAACTTACCCCATTGGATCTGATCAGAAACCTACAATTCTGGTTCTCATTCCTTAGCTACCAAATCAGAACCTGCCAAATCTGCTTTTTTAATGAAACCTCTGTGTTAACTGTTGCACATTAATGTTTGAGAAATGTCAGTCTAAAACCCCAGTGTGAAGTAATTTCCCCAAGCTTTGGCACATTGTGGCGTGGTGTGTTGATTGGTGAGGGTTTGGTGAAAGTGAGGAGACTGACTTCAGTGACAATAGTAAGAAAAAGCGATCGACATACATCAAGCCAGTGAGAAAGGAGCGGAATTGTGTAAAGAGCTGACTCTAAATGGAAAAGGACCACTTTGCATGTAGGTAAGAAGCCCAGTATACTATAGACTTAACTAAAGCTCCTCTGTGTTACAGTGACATTAAAATAATTATTCATAATATGAAGCCCATGTCATATGTTAAAAAAAGGGTTAAATTATGTTCTACATCCTTTCATTTAAAAAGTCAGGGAAGTAAATAATGCATTTCAGAATGATTCTCCGCAAACATTAGTTCATTTTCCTTTTTAATTATTACTTAAAGAATTAGGCTTCAATTAACATATTCTCTGAGTATCAAAAGAACTGGAAGTTCAAAAATAATGTTTTTGAGAAATATTTTATGTTTCAGGAAAAAGGAGCAGCCAGGTACATATGAGAAATTATGCTTATGAAGGGGTTTCATTATATATACTTTTACAATTAAAGTATGTGCATGTGGATGCAAGCACACATGCAGGCATGAACTGTAAGCGGTGAAGGTCATCCTCCTGGGTGCCCAGGTGAAAGCAGTTCTCCAGAGTTGTGTTGGGCCCCAGTTTAGGGAAGGATTCACCACTATCATTTCTGTTAAGCACCTCAAGATTTTATTCCTCTCTTGCCTTCACTTACAGGACTGACCTGCCTTGTTTGCACTTTGGGACAGAAGTAGAGGCTGCAGTGTCCTGTTGCCCTGAAATTTCTGCTTGGTGGATAACATCATGGCATTTCTATTCATGGAGGTCATCCCACTGCTGACCAGGCAAACGTTTTTTGCAAAAGCCATGTAGCAGCATTTTATAAACCCCTGAAGTGGTGGCAACCTGGACCAACCCAAGAAAGGGACAGGTTTTCTTTGTCCTTGCTTCAGTCATCCCTCTTCTTCCCTATGTGAAATCTCCTTGCAGCCATCACCCTCGGGTTTCCAGGTAAACAGTACTCTCAGACTCCCCCCAGTCTACGGAGAGAAGAGCTAGGAGCACGTTATAAAATAGAGGAGGTATATTTTTAGAAGACTTAAAACATTTACCTTAGGGGAAAAAAGGAATTTAGTGCAGTTTTCTCTAACTACCTAGTGCTTTAGGTAAATAAGGAACTTTACATTGAAAGGAGATAGCTTCTCCAAGGTGAAAAATGTGTCAGGTCGAAAATGAATAAGGAAACTTGCTTTGCACTTATAGGTACTAAGGAAATATTTCAAAAGTTGAAGGATTGATGTCCTGTTACATATTCAAAAGCCCTGGGAACTGTGGGTGAGATACTTTTCTTTACAACAGTATTTTCAGAATTCCCAAATTCATCTATAGAAGATTGCTTTATTCTTTGCTTATGGGTAACCACAGCTAATGATGACATTTTCTGTAATAAATCTTACTATAAAGTCACTTCCTCCAACAAACTATGTCAAAATATCCTGATTAATTTCCCTCTTATAATAAATATATATCACTTAAATTTTCCCAGCGGTCAATAGTCACACTTCAGTGAGTCTGTATTGCTTCTGAGAGTTATGCACCCTTGTCTTTAAATAGTAGGCATGGATTTCCATTTCTCTGTCCAGCTGACATTTCAGTGGACTTTCTTCCAAAGATAATGTTGCATCTTGCTCCTCAAATCCAATCTTCTTTGTGTGTTTTCTGTATTTTCCTAATGGCACGTTTATTAATTGAGGCAGATAAGTTAATGTGTTTTAATAAATTGAAATACAACATTGGTGTCATAATCAAAGAATGAGTAGAAATATATGTAAAATCCACTACTCTGTCTGTTAGAAATTATCACAAGTATTTTTCCCATATAAACTTGTTATAGTTCTGGAGCAAGCATGTGTAATGTAGGTTGGTAGAGATGCATGCTCTCTGGGTGCTGCAGGAGGAAAGGTATTCGCCAATTTAGAACCACCTGCCGTCTTTGCCCGGTTGACCTTCCCTTGCATCACCCTGACCTCTGCTGCCCTGGCTGTGCCTTCCTCTCTGACTCACATAAGGACCTTATGATTACATTGGGCCCTCCAGATAATCCAGAGTAATCTCCCAAACGCAAGAAGATTTTTTTACTTAACCACATCTGCAAAGTCTTTCCGATCTTGACATATTCTAAAATTTCAGAGTTTAGGATGTAGACATCTTTATATCCGGATTATATAGCATTCCACGCACTCTAAATCCTCAATCGGTCTTTGCATTTCTATCTTCTTCTCAGTTCAGGTGAAAGGAATGCCTTATTGGGTCACCTGCTGTGCTTTCTTTCTTGGTGCTCTTGTCATGCTGTTTCTTTCAAGGAAGATGTTCTACCTTTGCTACATGTCCAAAAATTTCTCTTCTGTCTGGGCAAAATCAGTTACAATGGCTTTCTGTAGTCCCTCCCTGATCTTTCTTCACCCACAGTTTCTTCTGCCTCTGAAATTTCATAATATTTTCTATCTCTCATGACACTTACACATAAATAATTTCAAAGTTATGTTGGAAACAATATGTCTTCTCCTCTTCTAGATACCGAGGGTACATTCTGCCCATCATTTATCACTGTACATTGTGCTCACCCACAACCCACTCCCATCTCCCAACACAGATCACTGCCTGCTCTGGGAACTCAGGAAATATCGGCTGAGAAGACTGGTGAATTTCTGGAAATTACCACAGCGTTATGGAAAAGCCCTAACCCTCAAGGGGGATGATCTCAGGCTCTCTAAATCTTTTTTGTTTTTCCTTTCTGTCCAGCACAGAGCAGTCTGTACTTGAAACATAGGTTGTTTCCTTTCCTTTCCCTTTCCCTTTTCCTTTTTCAGATATGTGTATTGACTGTGGAAAATTCTATGAACAGCACTAGACATACCACATTTTAAATATGATTACAAAGATGTGGTTTGCTCTCAGAAGATAAGTTTAGACTCAGAGAAAAGGAACTAAGATTTAACACCCCTATAATTATACATGATAGTATTATTAAAATTAAGAAATTCAATTTTTAAGAAGGCAAGGAGGGTGTTTTTTAAAGTATTCATGTCACTTAGTCATCCCTGCCTACCTAATTGGCAGAAATTATAAGATCCCTTTCTGCTATTGTTCACCTTGACTGAGATCTTAGAATTGAATCTCATGTCTTGACTCTAGAGATTTGACACATGCTCTTCTTCCGTCACTGTGAAAAATGTGTTCCCTTAGCTATAAGAAATCGAAAGGTGTGAAGAAGATTAGACAGAGTGATCATTTTCTCTCCCTTCCTCGGCGTCTTCCTGTTACTGAGAAATGTTTCAGTCATCCCTTTGAGTTGGGTGAAATTACGAGAACTACACCCTAACGCGTCAATATTTCATTCTCCTGCAGCATCGAATGCGAGGCACTGGTGTGACAGAATCCTGTCTCTCACACGTCAGTGATCTTTCCATGGTGTGCATGAGTAAGTGAAAGAAAACTGCCAACGTGTTAATAAACTTCTAGAAAGTCACCCTTGCCTTTGCCTTCTACAGAAAGTAGAATAGTTTATAACTGGGCAATATCATCAAATAATTGTGAATGGCAGTTAATGTGCCTGTGTGACCCAGGGAGTCTGCTTAGTAGCGGGGAAGTTGTTCCTGGCTCTTAGGAGCATCCTGTCCTCCCTTTGTTCCCTTGGAGTAGTTCCTTAATTGAAATAAGTAGATAGAACTTAAGGTCTCCACAAGTTACATTGTGACCACGTGATCTCAGATCTGTGTGCTGTTTTTTTCCAACAATCCTCAGCAGTGTAGTTTAAACTTATTCTAACCTGTAAGATTCTGTGTTGAATGCAATAAATAATTTTGTCAGTTGAGTGTGTTGATGTGTACCTGTAATCCCTTCTCTCTGGGAAGGTGAGGAAAAGGAATTACAGCCTGGGCAACTTAGTGACTTAGGGAGACCTGTTCTCAAAATAAAAACATTCAAACAAACAAACAATAAATGACTTTGGTGATTGTGACATTTGTACATAGGTGTCATGTTATTTGGGAATGTCTACAGATTAAAGCTACTCCTTTAGTCTCTTGTAAGACATATGCAAACTAAACCTTTCCAAACAGGCTGTTTGTCTTTTTGTTGGTCTTATTTTTTATTTCAAACATAATAAGAAAGAAAGAAGCCTCTTAATTATCCTCCACACCTAATTCTGCTTATGTGTAATAATATTTTGAAAAGTTGAGCTTCATGGTAGCAAAGTGTGTCAAACTGGCTTGAGCTTCTGATGGAGTCCTGAGCACCACATTGGAGAGAAAAATCTAAATTCCAGTTATGGGGCTTCAGAGCTATAGATGAAAGGGCCACTTTTTATGTCTCACAGGTGTTTCCTAAGGGAAGAGTCTTGTTCAGTAAAGGTTTCAGGGTAGACCTCCTTTGGGTCAATAGCAGAGATGGTGATTGCTAAATCATATGTAAGAGCATTTTTAGTTTTGTAAAAAACTGCCAAATTCCCTTCCAAAATGACTGTTCTGTGCTGTGTTCCCACCAGCAGTCCAAGTCAAAGCTCCTGTGTCCCACGTCCTTACCTGTATTGTTGGAATTCTTCTTTGGCTCTCACAGGTATGCAGTAGTCTCACTGTTGCTCAGGTTGGCATTTCCCTCACATGTGTATAACTTCTTTTCACATGCTTGCTTAATTGCTGTCTGTCTTTGTGTGGTGTCTGTTAAAATCTTGGCCCATTCTTCAATTGTTTTTGCAATCATTATTAATTGTTTTTGCAAATATTTTCTCCTAGTCTATGACTTGTCCTCTTGTTCTGATAGAGCAGAAGTTTTATCTGGATATCTTTGTCTTGTACCTAAAATGTCAGTGCCATCCCTGAGGTCATCTAGATTTTCACTTATATTACTGTCTGAGAGTTTTGTGTTTTCTCATTTTACATTTAGATTTATAACACATTTTGATTTGATTTCTTGTGAAGTGTAAAGTCTGTCTAGCTTCATTCTTCTGCTCATGAATGGTCCATTGTCCCAGCGACATTCCTTTGCTGTTGCAAAGATAATCTTTGCTCCACTATATCATCTTAGTTTTTCATTAAAAGAAAAAAAAAGGAAAAAAGAGAAGGCCAGACATGGTGGCTCATGCTTATAATCTCAGGAGTCAGGAAGTGAGAATTATCGTTGTGAATTTAAGGTCAGCCTGAATCACATAGTGAGTTCAAAGCCATCCAGAATAACATAGTAAGACCTTGTTTCAAAAAGAAAAAAAAAACTTAGTTGAGTATATTTGTGTGAGTATATACTGGGCTCTTGATCTCTTCCATTGATCTGTTTGTCTCTTCCTTCACCACTACTAATCCATCTTGATCACTGCAATAATTGATTGCTACTATTTAAACAAGTCTTGAGGTTGGGTAGTGTCAGCTTTGTCTCTCCTAATATTGTGTTCACCATTCTCCATCATCTGCCTATCCTTGAAACTTTAGAATCAGTTTGTCAATATTCAGAAGATAATTTGTTCAGATTTTGATTGTAATTTAGTTGGATTTCTAGATCAGGTTGGTAAGAGCTGACATCTTTACAATGTTGAGTCTTTATCTCTACAAACATGTAATATTTCTTCATATGTTCAGTTCTTTAATTCATCAGTTTTTAGTTTTCCTCATATAGATTGTTTACATGTTTTAATTATGAGACTGTCCATATAAATGTTATTTGGTATTTAATTTCAAATTTCATTTATTCATTTTGAGTGTACAGAATTGACTTTTGTATACTTGTCTCCTGTAACCTTCCTATAATTGCTTATTAGTTTCAGAATTTTTATTTTTCTCAGTTCATTCAGATTTTCTACATAGATTATTATGTCACATGTAAACAGTTTTATTCGTCCTAGCCAACATGTATCTTTTACTTCAATTTCTTGTCTAGTTGTATTAGCTGGTAATTTCAACATGATGCTGGAAAGGGCTTATGAGAAGGAACATTGACGCCTTGTTCCTGATCTTCATTGGCCCCCTTCAAGTTTCTAAATATTAAGTATGATGTTACCTTTAGGGTTTTTTGTAAATATTCTTCATCAGGTTGAAGAAGTTTTGTGTTAATTGTCAAGTTTTGTCTTCACATGCATTTTTTGTATGTGTATTAAATTAGGTACTTATTGAATATGTAGGGAGTATTTGTCTAGTATTTATGACAGTATTACGTTGATCGAGTTGTTCTGTCTAGTCCTGGTTGTTCTGTGCTTTGCTATCCTCTCTGATTTACCTACAAATTAACAGAGAGGAAAAAAAATATTTTTAATTCCGGGGATTTAGTTCAGTGGCTTGACCACCTGCTTTGTATGTGTAAGATCCTGAGTTCGATCCCTGGTACCCCCCCAAAAAAAAAAATCAAATAAACAGAGAGAATTAGGAACCAAATTCCAGCTGTAAATTGATAAATATGAACAATTTTGAATCTTGCTAATAGTGCCACCACTATCAACCACATTTTTTAAAATTCATTATTCAGTGCCCTCCCTGAATTAGGCATTAGTAATGAACAGAGCATCACTGACATTGATGAAACGGACTATCAGCGACATTGAGAACCTCAAAATTAATAAAAATCATCTTTCACTCTTTCACGCTCCTCGCCTCCCAAATGAACCCATCAGTAAGTCTCGCAATAATGACTAAAATATGCCCTTCTACTTTGCTCACCACTCCTGTCCTGGGATAAGCTGCTGTCATATTTTGCCTGTACAGCAAAACCTCCTGAGTTGCACCTCTGCTTCTACTCTACTCTGTAATTTTCCTAAAACTTTCTTTGTTGAATAAAGAGGATGATACTTTTCAATATATAAATAAATTTTTGTCATTATTCTTATCTTACTTCCAGGGACTGCCCATTTCACTTAGAATAAGCTCAGTCCCCTACCTAGACACCAAGGCTCCCATTTGCTTGTCTGACTGTCTTTTTTGCCTTCCCTCTTCCTCAGTACTCATTTTTGTGTCCCATTCTCCTCCTTTTGGCCCTCAGATTCTTTAGGCTTTTTCCAGTCTTTCCACTTTGTCAGTAATTATTCGCTGAAATGGAAATATCTTCTTCCAGCTAGTCATTTGCTGCTTCCTAATTGTTGAGGCCCAAGAACCATTCCCTGAACAACCAATATAAAGAGCTCCTCCATTTATCCTGTTCTGTAACCCTTTGGTACCTTTTAAACTTATTACTTGGTTGGCTGGTGGCTGAAAAAGAAGAGACAGGTTTAATCCAGGCAATGTTATTAGAAGCTGACCTGGAGCTCACAGGCAGACCATGCTATTTATTTTTAAAGAGAAAATCTCACAATGTACTTGCATGGGACAGGAGGGTTACTCTTCAGACCGTGATAATGTGAGGCAAGAAGAGACCGTATCATTCTTTCATTTAAAAACAGGTGGGATGGGTAGGGGAAGGATAATAAGGGAAAAGAAAAAAATGTGAGAGAATGAAAAGATGAAAATAAAGTGTTTGTAGATGGGGAGGGGAGGAGGGGGTGAAGGGAGGGCAGGGGTAAGGGGAAAAAATGAGAACCAAGACTGGTCCTGTAGAGGTACAAGATCCCAACAATGAATGTAACTGTACTGTATCCCTAAAATGTACCAATAAACTCAATTAAGCCTGAAAAAAAAAACAGATAAAAAGAGAGTCACTACGTAACCAAGAGAGTCAAAAACATCTCTTGGCTAGAATGAGTGCCTTCCGCTCCTCTACCCATCATAGCTGTATCTTCAATGTAGTTTACTCCAGTAATAGATTAAGATTTGTTGAAGTATGTCATCCTAGAATTACTAAATTACTACCAATTCCCCACAACATTCAGCTCAGCATAAAATTCTGCTTTGAAGCCCCCCAGAATCACTTAATGTAAACCCACATTATCTAATAACATCTTCATATTGAGGTGCTTCATAGTACCCTATCGTGGGCATTTTTCTTGCTATAGTGATTAGTAAACTCTCAACTGAAGATTCAATCCCAGTGGTGGTGTCTTGCTGGAGGATGTTGATCATGATTTCTTGGTTGACTCAGGGCTTTCCAACTTTATCTACCTGGAAGATGGACTTGCTAAGAGCAGGAGCTTTGTTATCTTATTAATTACTGTGTCTGGAGTCTTAAATAAATTAGTCATAGGCCTGCCATTTAGTAGACCTGGAGCGTATTTGCTAACTGACTTATTTGATCTTTTTATATGGAAATTAAGTAAGCCTTAGAGCTGTGATTTTTCAAATATGGATCATTAGCCCAAAGATTCCAAGGTTCAACTTTATAGATATCAACCTGAATTAGGAATATAAGTTCTTTGTTTGGTTTTTAATAGGCAAGTGCTCACAAGTCATTGAACTTGGAGTTTTACAGCACAATTAAGAATTACCTACCTGCTTATTAAGAATTTAACAGTCTTAACATTCTAAGCTAAAAATAGCATACAATTATCGTTATTCAGAATTCAAACTGAGCAGGGCAGTAGCTCAGCGGCACCACTCCTGCCTGGCAAGTGCAAGGTCCTGGGTTCAATCTCTGGTACTGGAAAAAAAAACTGAAACTGAATATCTAGAGTGTGGCTGCATCGTAGCCCTGAACAATTTCAAAGCTTCTACGGCAAAATGCACCTGAGCAAGTAGTAGGAATGAATATACTATTTCTGTTGGATACAGTTCACAATTGATATTAAATTTAAATTAAAAAAAATTTTTTTTGAGACAGGGTCTCACTATGTAGTTGAGACTGACCTGGAACTCACTATGTAGCCCAGGCTGATCTCGAACTCACAGTGATCCTCCTGCCTCAGCCTCCTGTGTGCTGGGATTACAGGTGTGTGCCACCACACCCGGCTTTAAAATTAATTTTAAAATATAGTTGCAGCATGTGCGCTTTATTTAGATTTTGTGTTAATTGCTATAACGGGCATAGGTGTGTGAACTAATATTTGCTGATGATTAGCATCTCAGATACTTATGTTTTACAGTTCAAATATTAATCATCCATAAATAAATATCCATAAGTCTTCCCATTCCTTGTGTTCCAAATTCCCTGCACGGTGATAATTTAATAAATTGTTAGTATACACAGGTGAACAAGAAGGCTTCAGGCCTTTCTTTTTCTACCTAAATGGGTCAAGAGCAAAATTAGTTTCAGGTGAAATATCTAAGAGAACTCTAGGTTTTGAGACAACAGGCTTTCAGGTTTTATGCTTTGTGACCCAAACATAAGTTTAGGTTATGTGGACCTCTTCTGAAAGCAAAATAGCAAGCATGTCTGCTGTCCCATGACCTCTGTCGAGGAGACACTCAGATTCTTGACCTCTCTTTTTATCTCCATGTCTAGCAGTGATTTTGTTTTATCTGCATAGATTTCAGCGCAAAAAGTCTTTTATTCAGCATATACTATTTTTTGACAGAACAATCAAAACAATAATCTGATTACCAAGGCAATAGTAGACACTAAGTCTGTCTTTATGGGTTTTCTAGAATAGGAGATAATGGGACCATTTTCTAAGAGTCAAAGAAATTATTTAGTATGTAATAAAGCCTTTAATTTAGTAGAAATGTTTCACTCTTTAATATATATTTTCCCACCCATCTCATTCAGTGGGGATGAGTGAATGACTGTTTCGTTTCTGTGAGTCTCTCAAAGAACCTGATTTTGAAGTAGAACAAATAAAATTATAATACTTGTTACTTTTTTTTCTTTCCATTCATAAAGGTGAACCTGTAGCTTCTAATCAATTCAAACTGTCATTTCTTTCCATGTTACTTTCAGTTGTTTTGTAATTGTGGAATTATAACTACATATACAAATTGTACCTTGAAATACTGCCCGACTAATATGTCAGGGCAAATTAACAGAAAAAAAGAAATGTAACAATGACTTCTTTAGAATTCTCACTTCTCTTTACATATATCTCTTCTAAACGTCATGTCTGCTACCTAGGACATCAGCTGTGTTTCGTCTAGAATAAATTTTCCTTCTATTTAGGTAGAATGTTAATGTAAAAGACTCCAATTTGACAATCTTGTATAAATATTATATCACATATTTTGAAGATCATTAAAGGGATAATAAGACTCTTTGGGTTTTAATAAGTCAATGGGTCACTTAATCAATACTACATGGTAACGTACACTATAATTCCAGGCTACTACATACTATAATTGATATCTAAAATTTGTGAGATGTGGTCTTCTCCATCAGGAAGCCTTCAAACAGGAAAATGAAAGTAGCACATAGATGTAAATTATATACCAGAAATAATAATCACTTTAGTCTCTAAATTTTGCAGTAGTTCTCACAATGATCCAGGAGGCTTTGAGTGAACAGTAGTGAAAGTAGGGGATGTAAGACCTTTTCAGAAAGATCAAAACTATCTTCATAATAATTATAAAATTGTATTTGCCTTTTTTACTTTGATTCTCTCACAAAGGTACAGTGAAGATTTTTACAGACTACCTGACATATGATAGTGTAACAGATGGTAGAAACAGATATGAGCATCTGGATGTCTTCTATTAAACAAGACATTTAAAGGATTTGCAAAAGCACAAAATAATACTTTCCTTCTCAAAAAATCTGTTTTAAAAATATAGTTATATTTAAATCAAGCTAATGTTAATTATGTTATTATTGTTATTTTTAAATGAGTTAATATTTAACTTTTCCATTTTTAATTTTTAATAAAATATCCATATATAATCTATAAAAACATTATATTCCTGGAGTCATGAATAATTTTTAAGAGTAAAAAATGGACTTGAAAATCACTGCTTTGGAGAAATGCTAGACTGGTTATTATGAATATGTGTGTTCTGTATCTTTTAAGGTTCTAAATTTAGGAAACTTCTCCCTTCATTTAGGTCCAAGTAGTATGTAACAAGGTAAATATCCTTTTTAAACTGTCCTCCATGTATGGTAGTAGATGTTTTTCTTCTTCCATGGCAGTGGTCTCTAGAATATAATGCATGTTCTTTACTGGGTAGATGGGCTTTCCATTCTTCCACAAATCAAGCACGTTTCCTTGGGCCATGCCATGGAGGTATTCTGTAGCATAAATGTTTTACCTATTGGTATGGCCTAATCATATATGAAATGTTTTGTAAATAATATATTAGTAATAAAGGTTTAACTTCTAAAGAGAGTGAATAAGGGCTGGGGATTTAGCCCAGTGGCACCACAACTGCCTTGCAAGAGCAAGGTCCTGAGGTCCCCAGCACCAAAAAAAAAAAAAAAAAAAAAAAAAAAAAAAAAAGAAAGAAAGAAAAGAAAGTGAATAAGCTTTTGTGTCTGTTTTAAACAACAAGCAGTGTAGGTTCGGGTTGCAGCTATGGCAGTATCCTGTCACTTGTGCTCCATTATACCTGTGTGAGAGAATATAACCTTGTTCCTTGTGGTGGGCCAGGCTTCGGTCCTCCATTTCTGTTGCTGGTCAAGGTGAAAGTAGAACTGAAAATCTCTAAAGCAATCAATGTATTATTTGTAAAAGTGAAGAAGCTTGATGCACAGGAGTGACTTCCCTATTGTCAACTGATCCTAATTAATGTTCTCATGTAAACAACAACTGAAATGCAGCCTAGCATTCTCCACAGTGCAGGCACAAGCTCATACATTTCAAAATACAACATAGCATTTTTTCCAGACTTGCAATGAGTATATACATAATATTCAAAAGGAGAAAACTTCAAACCAAAGCCTTTGGTTTTCATTAAATTTAGAATGCTAATCTCTTCCAAAGGAGTAATTGATGTCACAACTGAATTATATAGAATAATTGTAGAAATGAAATAGAGTAGGCAGTGCCCCAAATCAGCTTCTTTATATTAATAATCAATAATATTTGCTACTATTAGTTCACTATTGAATATGTGCTAGTTTTCTTGTTCTTACATATTCTGATTTATACTTTATGGACATTTAAAACAGTGATTTCTTGTCATTGTGGTCACTTTAAGGATGAATCATCTGGGATATAGCAAGGTTGAGCTAGCTAGCTGACCCAGGACTTAGATCATGAAACCACATCTGTCTGCTTTCACTGCCTGTGTCCTACCCACTCTCCTGATTAGCCAAATATTACATCCATAAGATTGGCAAAATCAACTCAGATCTTTCATTCTGCAGAAAAGGATACACTAACACAGGCACATTATTCCTCATATGGTCATCTGTTGACCTAGAGATACTCCTTCTAAGAATATTCAGACTTTCAGAATGCTTACTTCTGTGGCATACAGTGTGTGTGTGTGTGTGTGTGTGTGTGTGTGTGTGTGTGTGTGTGTGTGCCGGCACACAGTGTGTGTGTTTCCGCACACGCGGGTGCACTAGGAAAAGGACTCTGTCTTGTTTTTTGATTTCTCAAAATTCTTTGTAACCGCTAGGCTATAATATGTATTAATTGAATGACTGAATGAAAAAGTGAATAAAACTCCAAGATAGCATTTTCCTGAGTGCAGACTCTAGAAACCTCTTCTCTAGAAAGCAGTTCCCCTCCCGTTGCCACTGATGTCAAGAGAGTGTCCTGTAATCTTATTTGTGAATTATTAACAAGGATTCTTTGGAAAAAATGTTTTCATTCCCAACAACTAAGTGTTTTTGGTTTTGTGGGGGTTGGTAATTTTTTTTAAATGCCATTGCAGTGCAAACTGTTTCAAAATGAATGCCGCAATTTGGTTAATTAAGAAAATTGAGCCAGGGCCTCACTGGAATGAGGAATGAAATGTGATTCCAACTATATGAATGTTGGCCACATTTCTATGATTTAGATTCTTTATGTTTCAGATTACAGTTAAGATATACTTGCTTTGCCTGTGTTTCTTACAATGTTTTGGTAAGGATACAATAAAATATTGTACATTACAATACATCAAAATACATAAAGTGATAGAACATGTAAGGATAACTGCTGATGACATATTGTTATATAATTCCTTATTAGTGGTTATTTTTTCATTTTCAGTTCCTCTGCAGTGATGCCATGTACATCTATATTCTCTATAGGTGGTTTCTAATCCTGCTCACTAATCCTAACATTTAATTCACCAAAGCTGCTTCTTTTTTAACTAGAAAGAAACGTTTTCTGACTGCAGTGTACCTAAAAGTCATTATCTAAAGGATTCAGCGATCTATTTCACAGCATGTCACAGCATTATGCCATCTAGCCCCCAAAATAGATCAGAATAAAAAATATAGCCCTACAAAACGTATAAATATAAAATTATATAAATAAATGCTACTAAAAGACCTATAAAGATATAAATGTTCCTAGAATTAGATGGCCTGTAACAGAGTTAGAGAAAAAAAGCTTTTTACCCAAACTCATGACCACAGACTTGAATTTAACCATCACATTGATGAATGCATTCATCATTGCTAACTTTCTTGACGAATACTTATTGAAAGTCTAATGTCATCAGGTCTTTTGTTGGAGGCTGAAAGTCCAAAGATGAACTGGACTGAAGCTCACCCTTGAGTTGCTAATTATCTAGGAAGAAGAAAAGGAAATATGCAAACTACAATAAACCCAGAACTATCTGATAAGTGTTACAAAGTGCTACCGGAACACAATGGAAATAATGACTACTTTTGCTCAGGGGACTTTGGGAAGGCTGCGGAAATAAAATAGCACTTGAGCTTGGTATAATACAATGTGTAGGAGTGTACCAGAATTTTTGAAATGGGAAAAGGGCATCCCCAGATAGAAAAGACAACATGTTCACACCATTGAAGATGTAATAAAACATAGCATACTGGAGACAATGTGAGAATTGGAACAAGTCTTTTGAAAAAATTTTGGCAGATTGTTTCAAGATCTATAAAACCACATACAGTGTATCTTTAGCCCAGTCATCCCACATATCGGAATTAGTGCTATAAAAAATCAAAAGAAGAAAAATGATAATAGCAGAAATACAAAATTCATCTAGATTTATTATCTAAAACATAAGTTGCTACATATAATTTGATTAATTATGTTGATAGTATAATAATAATCAATATTATCTATTAAGTTGGAAGATGTATAGGTATATCACTATGTTAACTATTAAAACAGAATAAAATTGCATCTTTATTACTACAACTCTTTAAAATGATGTGTGTACATACAGATAAAATGAAGAAGAATCCAAAATCAAAATGCAAACAGCAACAGCATCAACAATAGCCACAGAAGAGTGTGTCTCCAAGTTGAGTCCAGAACAACCTACGTCAGAATTTGGAGCACATGACTGTGTAGTTTGCATCCTCATTGCTAAAATAATTCAGTGAGCCTAGAGAGAGGCCAGAAGCTACATTTTAAATAGGTACCTTAATTCTAAAACACTTTAAAGCTGTAAAATATTGAGTCACCAAGCAATAAATACATCTGCCTGCTCTAATTTTTCTCAGGTAACTTTCTCTTTATTTGAGTATACATTTGAGAACTGTGTTCCCTGATTTTCTTATATGGACTGAACTTATTCAATCTAAGCAAAGCTTTGTTTCTAGCTCACATTTCAGTTTTGTTTGAAGACAGTTTTTACTCCTGAGAAGTAAAGTTATGGGTTCTCCATGCTTGTGTTCATTCATAGGATTAAGGAGTCTTCTGTAGTTTTTGGTTTGGTTGACTTTTCCGAGTCATTCTCAGTACTGCTCAGAATATCATTGTGTGGTCCATTTTCAAGTGTGAAAGGAGGAAGGGTACTCAAGCTTGATAATGTCTGAAAAGCTACACTCGCTGACAATTTCTCACATGGTCTGTTAGTGCACCTCAACTAAGTTAAGGTTTTATATTCCTTTTCCTTTGGTTCTTCATTTCCCTCCCTCCTTTCTTTCCCTCCTTTCTTTTTTCTGTCCTTCCATCAGACTGAACGATGGACTATGGCTTTTTTTAATTAAGTCTTTTAATCATCTATCCACTCAAAGTGTTTGGTCACTGAAAGCCCTTGTCCTACTCACTCTATCCCAACAAGAATCAGTTCCTTATTAATCTTATGCTTTGGGTCTTTAAGTTGTATCAAAGGGAATAATTAGTCATCTTCCTGTCAAAGTAAGAGAAACATATGGCATGCCAAGTTGTTCAGAAAATGTGAAAAATTAGTTAAAGATTGGCAGTATAAATCCAAAAGAGATTAGTTTCAAAATTCATGTTTAGCACAATTACTCTTTGAACTTCCACTCTCCAACCTTGCAGCCAGCTAGGAGAAAAAACAACGACAGGAGGATTTTTGGACAGCAATGCTCCTGCTTCATCTTCCTAAATCATTGTGCATGCTGTGGGCTGAGGCGTTTTTTTCTGGGTGGATTTATTGTCAACACCCGAAGAAGTTTCATTGGATGTTAGTGATACTGATTATACAAAGGAAGGCTTACTTTTCTCTAGAAGTCTAGAAAGTCATCTTAAGAAAAACTCTTGTATAAGGGAATATCAAGGATGTGCAAAGTACCCCTATCAAGCTATATGGAAATAGGGACCAATTCAGCTAAGTGCCATGTATATCTGTGGGTGTGAAAAGGTCATTCCGTTCAAATTGCTGCTGTTTGCATATTTCTTTTATGCACAATTAATCTTCCTTGTTGAAAATATTTTTAGCTATAACAAACTTTATAAATTCCAGTTTGGGAAACCATCCCTTAACAAATAGTTCTTCATCACCTGCACTTTTCTACTCTACTATCTAAAACTACTCTCTATTCCAAGTTCTTTTGGTGAACATTACTCCTGCCACATTTTTTTTTATCTTAAGAAATTCTCATTTTGATTCATTAGCTATTCTGTTGATTTCTTGAAGAATAATTATGAATTTGAAACTCCTAAGAGGGTCTTGAGGATAATAAAGTATGAAGCTAGAATCCTTATTAATAGTGCAGGCTTCAGGCTCCATCCAAGTCAGAAAGACAGTCATTCTTTGGGGAATGCCAGAGATCCAGATATGCAAGTTTCTTGTTTTCTTGGGTTTATTTCTAAGTCCTGGGGTTTAAACTCAGGGCCTAGTTTATGCTAGGGATATGCTGCAACACAAAGCTACATCCCAAGCTCTTGTTAGTTCTTAGTAAACTTTAAGCAAAACTATTCTAGAGCACTGATAGTTCTAATAGGCAAAGAACCTTTGACAGGTAATCAGGAGACCTTCATTTACTGACTTTATCAATGTAAATATTATTTAATTCCTCAAAGTCTCAATTTCTTTATTTTTAAAATCAGTATAATAATTTTCAGAGAAAAGTGCTATTGAAAATGTCATGTTATAAGAAGTCATATTTTAAAAATTCATTTGTTCTTTCTCTTCTTCTTCTTCTTCTTCTTCTTCTTCTTCTTCTTCTTCTTCTTCTTCTTCTTCTTCTTCTTCTTCTTCTTC
>NW_022900914.1:28213776-28266470 GCF_012274545.1 Fukomys damarensis | reverse complement strand
TTCTTTCTCTTCTTCTTCTTCTTCTTCTTCTTCTTCTTCTTCTTCTTCTTCTTCTTCTTCTTCTTCTTCTTCTTCTTCTTCTTCCTCTTCTTCCTCTTCCTCCTCCTCCTCCTCCTCTCCCCCCCCTCCTTCTTCTTCTTTCTTCTTCTTTTAAAGCATAAATACCTAAACCAGGCAAAGTGGTAGGCACCTGTGATCCCAGTACTCAAGAGAGTGAGGCAGGAGAATAGTGAGTTCAAGTTTACCATGAACAACATAGCAAGACTGTCTCAAAAAAAAACACAAAAAAACAACAACAACAAAAAAAAAACAAACAACAGGAACAACAACAACAACAACAACAACAACCAATAAATACTTAGAGAAATAACTTGGGAGAGGGTCAACTGTAGAGAAAAAAATGCTTGTGTGGAATTTTATTCAGGCATACATTCCCATCCATATCTAAGCATGCTTACAAGTATTAAATTAGTAGTTAGTGTGAGTTTAATGGTATTTCAGAATTTCAAACTAGTGTTAGCAGGTTGGGGAAACAAAACATAATAAGAAAACTCAAAAACTAAGACAATTTGATAAGATTTTCCCACCAATTTTATTTTTTCCCTTTTCTTAAAACATGAAAATGTTCAAAAATATTTCCCTATACTATATCCTCTTTCGACTAGAGCTTACTTACTGACATATGCCTTTTAAAAGTCAGCTATGCATTGTACTTCCCATTCATCATGATGATGGTACAAATACAGATGGACATTTGCATTTTTAAAAAATCTTCGCAGCTATTCAAATGCTTCTGAAAGGGAGATACTCAAAACTTCTTTTGTATTTCATAAGCTATAAATACTCTTTGGAATATTTTGGAAGATCATACTGTCTTTCTTGGTTAATGGAGCCTTTCAGTGCCTTCATGCAGAATAAGTGACAGATGGAGAGCACTTCAGAGACTTTTATTGTATCTCCTATTTGACATCAACTTTTACCCTACCTTTAAATCTTAATCTGATTCATAATTAGAATGACTCTTAAGCATCTTGATATTGTCACATCAACTTCATCCATTGACTAGGATGATAAAGAATGCCACTAACATGTTATTTAAACCAAATTAGGTAACCTCAAATCCATCAGCTATAAAATGAGGTATTGGACTATTCCAGATGTAAATCTTCTTGAAGTTATAAAATCTGTCAGTCTTAAGGGACTATGACATCCAGTATTGTCCTGCATCACAGAGTCTGTGATAATATCCATGGATAACATTTGTGTATCGGTGGCTGTTTTTTATGATGGTGATTTAGCCCCCCACTTCCTAGGCAGCTTTTCTGAAATATTTCCCTATCAACCAGAGTACTGATTTGGCTGAAGCTCTTCCAGTGTCCAGGTGGTTCTGTAGCTGAGCCCTGCTGCAGCCTCGGAACACCACAAGCTTGGCAAAGAGTGGAAATCGACATGCCCAGCACCACAGGAACGAAGTGCCTAAAGCCAGTCCTGCAACTCCATCCCCAGAAACCTCACTTGTGGGCAGAAAGACTTGGTGGGAGCCTAAACCCAAGAACTCTAGATGCTGCTTCTAGGAGGAGAAGGTGGCATGGTGCTTTTTCTGCAAGCTATGATACAGGATGGTCCAAGATAGTGTTTGTGTGCTTCCTTGCTTCAAGCTTCCCTTTGTGGTTAAAGAAGCATAGGACTATATTAGCCTAAGAATCATACTGATGGTCACAAAAGCCCTCAAAATATTTCCTTCATATTCTCTCATTTTTCTCAAGTAGTCCTCTACTGAGCCCTGTTAATGCGATCTTTTCTGCCGCTATCCTCTAAAATCTCAGTATAGTGGAGAAGAATAAGGACTTAAAATTATTTGTGTTGTTAATCTCAATTCTATTAATTTCTCACGTTATTTTAATGAAAGAAAAGAAAGCCCATGAAGTTTACCTGAACAACCAAGCAGCATTAGCAAAGTGCACCTAACTTCTTTTTAAACACGTTTTTGCCACTGTCTTCCTAACTTCTTATCCTCAGTTGTGGTTTCTTCTTGTTCATAACATAGTAACTTCAGAGTGACCTAGGGCTAGGTCCCTGGCAAATACACACTTCAATATAGAACACTTTTAAAAACTTTTTATAAATAAAGTAGAGAGGCTCGGGGTTCAGAGCAGTCTTTTATCTCTGCGCGGCTGGCTTTTGGAGGCTGTAATTCTTTGTATGGGAGCTGCCCTGAAGCTTGTGGGAGACTAGCGTCATCTTTGGCCTCTCCCTACTATTCCAGTACCATCCCTAGTGTGACAGCCAAAAGGGCCCTAGGGACACAATTACCCTTAAATAATTTACAGTAGTTTGGAGTAAATAAAAAACTTCTTTCATAATGCAGATTTTAGCTTGGTGTGGTGGCGCATGTCTGTAATCCCAGCACCTGGGAGGCTGAGGCAGGAGGATCACTGTGAGTTTGAGACCAGCCTGGGCTACATAGTGAGTTCCAGGGCAGTCTCAACTACATAGTGAGATCCTGTCTCTCAAAAAAAAAAAAAACCAAAAAAAAAACAAAAAACAAAAAACAAAAAACAACAACAAACGAACATAGTGCAAATTTTTAGTTCTTGATTTAATTTATCAATCCAATTTTTAAAAGTTTGCATCTCTTAAGTTATAGGAATCTAAATGATAAAAGTCAATATCAGAACCCATAAACCAGCCCTGGGTTTTGGATGAAATAAGCTTGTGCAGAATTGAGAATAGAATAAAATGAGACTGATTCTGTTTGGTTTTCAGTTCCACCTATACCAGTATTGGTAAAAATACGTGCATCTTCTTACTTTAAACGCAGCATCCTAAACTGTGATTCAAGTTACTTCTAAGTTCATTCAGCTGAGAAAACCAAGCCTGGAAGCTTAACTTTTCTCTGCCTTTTACAGTCCTACCTATAAGAATTAGAGGGCTGAGGATTTAGCTCAGTGGTTTGGTGGCCTGCCTTGCAAGCGCAAGGACCCGAAAGAATTAGAGATAATTGTTACTATATACTATAAACCTTTTAAGACCTATCAGGTTTTCTTATCTTTTTTTATATCCAGAGATAAAAGAATTGAAGATGATAAGAGATGTGGGGCTCTTTAGCTGAGCTTGCCAAACCCGTGCCTAGAAGCTGCTTCCATGCCCTACCTGTGCCACGCTTTGTCCTTCCCTTCGATATTTTCCCTCAAAACATCTACCAGTCATAGTTCTAGATTGACACAAACATATATAGTTCATTACTTTTAAATTAATTACTTGTAAATTAGAAAAGTAAGACATGGACTTGATAACAAATATGTACAAAGTGGATCAGGGTAAAAACCATACCTCAACTTCCCTTTTGAACTCAGTCTCTGAAAGATTTAACCGCGACTCGCTGGTATTTTATGTCCTCATGAAAATTTCCTGTCTATGCAACCGTGTGTGTGTGTGTGTGTGTGTGTGTGTGTGTGTGTATGTGCAGTGAGTGTACCTTTTCCAACTTAAATTTTGTACCTTGGATTTTTGTTCAAATAACACTACAGTTAAAAATATCTTCATATAATTACATATGAATTGATCACATATTTTATAGCTGAGGAATATTTTGATTGTAAGGCTATACCATCATTTATCTGATCAGTTCACTATCAATTACTATTTAGAAAGTTTCTAATTTGGGCTACTACAGTGCTACAATGAACAGATTTAATGTTGATATTTTATTATCTTCTTTTTTATGAGAAATACTGTGAGCTTTCATCTTCTCTTTTAGAAGAATAAAGTTTGTCAATGATTATATTATTGAATAAATAGGCCAAATAGATTGAGCATGACAACAATATGAATTTTTTTAATTTTTAAAGAATTTGAAAAATGTTTTATTTTCTAGTAGTCAATATTGAATAAAAGAAGAAAGGCAAGAAATTTGCACAAAAAAAACCCAGGATTCTGTCTTTCAGAAATGTGTTTTAAAAACAGTAGTCAAAACAAAATGAGCTTTGAGATTTCAGCATTCTAAAGCTCGGTTACAACTGACTGATGAAGGCATTTCTATTAGTATTTATTGGATTCGTTTTTTTCTAAGCACTGTCAGAGTAACTCTGAAAGGTATTGGAATTAATCCTTGAAAATGCATGAATGTTATTAAACCTGGGCAATGAAAAGCAAAAAGGAAAAATGCGCAGAGTATTTCTTTTTCTTATATAAATTTGATTCCTGAAGATCATTCAGTGTTTCTTTTCAGTTTTTTTAGTCTCCATGATACTGTCTGTGAAACACATCATTCTCTCACCTGTAAGATCCTGACAGAACATACATATAATCATCTCTGCTACCTTGGAGAGATATGCAGAAGTGACTGTTGTTACAGTATGATCAGTGGACGCTGATGTATTTGGGGATATATTTCCATGTGGCTATCCTGATATATACCTCTTGCTTATGAAGGAATTAAAAGAATTACTGTAAATTTCAAAGAAAAGGCAAAAAATGATAACATATTTCCATCCCTGCATTATACATTTCTTCTTCAGGATTTGGGTAAAAAGACTTACATTGAACATGTTTGTGTTTATTTTAATGATGGATAAAACGGCATATTTACCAGGTTTTAAATAACCTTTAAAGAAGAATAGTTCTAGTTGGCATAAAAAAGCATAACGTATTTCTTAATGTGTTATAATTGCCTTGAGAAAATCATTTCCTAACAATATTCGTTATAAACGAGCCATTCAAATTATGCCATTCATTGACTGGAAAATAAAATGAGAGTTAAAATCATAAAATTCTGAGGAGATTCTACCAGGAAGGTTGTATGCTAATTACACAGTTTAAAGATTCTAATTTAATGTTAGGCAAAAACATCATAATTATCCAGAGAAAGCAAGAAGAGTTTAAGGTTTGGATGTGTTTAAAAGAAAAAAAAAGTTTCGCTTCTATTTGGTGATCACATGACTAGAAAGTTCACTAGAAGATTCCCAGGGCAAGAAATGTAGGTCTTTGAGTCGAGGGGTCAAAGGGAGGTCCATTTCTCCCTGGAGTCCCGCGCGGGAGCAGATTCAGCAGCCGCGCCCTCCGGACTTGGGAGCTGTGCACCCGCGCCGGGCCTGCAGCGGACCGGACTGCAGCAGCCTCCCCTCAGCAGCGGCCCGCTATTGGCTCCGCGGCGGCACGTGACGCAGGGAGCCTTTTCTGTGTCTTTCTCGCCCATCTGTGTGCAGGGCACTGATAGGCCAGGCTGATGCGCAGGCAATTTATCATCTTGATCTCCCACTGAGTCAGGGAGCTCTCCTGTCACCAGTATTGATTTCAGAGGATGGACTAAATTTCCTAGGATTTCCATTAAGAATTAAGAAAAAAGCTCTAAGCACGCAGGGTAGCCAGACAGACATGGATATGAGATGGCATTGTGAAAACTCGCAGGTAGCTTCTTCTATCACAGCCGCTGCGGAGCACAGCTTAGATCTGCAGCATGCAGGGTTTAAGATACCAGAACCTTAAAAACAATAAGGATGAAAATAAGAACAAACTCATTTGGATAATTTTAAGATTGATATTAAAATATTTCTTTTTGGAGATTGCATGTCAAATTTGTGCACGCTCTGTATAAAATGTAGAAGGGTTGTTTTAAATTTTTAAATGTCCTTAAACCCTGAGCATGGTTGCTTCTAGTTTTGTCTGCTGCTTTTTGTGAGCTTCGGAGGATTTTTAGCATGCTTGTGGCAAAAACAATCAAAACGTGTGTGTGTGTGTGTGTGTGTGTGTGTGTGTGCGCCTATATATCTGTGTAGGTTTTAACTTGGTTCAAGTAAAAAAGCATGAATAAAAGCTGCTTTCAATACTTGCCAGACTGCTTTATTATTGTTGATAACTTGGTGAGGTTTTTGCTTAAATGTGCTTAGATTCTTACGATGCATGTTTTTGCGGCAGAGTGGGATTTTTGCTGAGAATTTGTAAAGGTGGGATGTCTGAATTACATGCATGTTTGGTACAACAAACTGTTTTTGTGATCAGTGATTGATAACTACTAGAAATATGTCCTGATGATAAGATTTGAGTAACATTTGTTTACACTGATATTGCTTTCTGGAAACTATTTGTGTCTGGCATAATAGAAATGTTCATATTTTTAAAATAGTAATTTTGATTTTTTAAAAATATAGCAAGAATTTCATTTGTTAAAATGCTTCCAAGGTGAAAGGATTAAAGGCTTGTTTTAAGAAAAAAAGAGAAGAAAAATATTAACCTAGGAGGGGATTCTAGAACTGCCATTTATGTATGCGAGAGATTTTTGCGCACGATTGTGTGTGTGTGTGTGTGTGTGTGTGTGTGTGTGTGTGTGTGTGTGAATTCCTTGGGGAATTGTTCGATACCTATTTAATCCTTATTTTTTGAAGCGCAAAAATGCCCTGGCATTCAAACATTCCCTAGGCCCATGGGAATGAAAGCTAGCAGGAGCAAGAGTGTGGCCAGATGGACTGACACCCTTGGCCGTGAGTGGAGACAGTAGGTGGGGTGGCGCAGATGGAGGACAGAAGGGAGGACGTTGTATTACAAAAGGCCTGGGGGTGGGGTTGTGTGATAGTGGCCTCTCTTTGCAAGGGAACTTCTAGTTGTATCTCGCTTTGGTTTGAAACAGCGTGGTTCTCTGTAGTGACAACTATTTTTAATTAGCCCCTGCCTTATAGATTAGGGAAGAAATTCCATGAATAGGATTCGTTTCACCAGATGATAAAGGATGAATTGTTATGGGTTATTGCTTGTAATCTTTTTCTTTTAACCCAAAAGGTGAAAAATTAAAATTAAGCTATTGTGCTGTTTGAGTTGGTAGCATCTAAGTATACATATGGCAATTACTGTGAAATTTGTTTACTAGGCCCTGGATGAACCATCTGTAGTGTTTACAAAGTTTTTCCCCAGTAAGATTTTAGTTCTGAAAATATTAAGAGCTTATGCTAATTAGTTGTGATTATTTCTACTTTTAAATAGATGGTCATTTGTACAATAACATTTGAATGTTTCAAATATTTGTTGATTTTATCACAAAACCTGACAGTTTGACCAAAGTTCAAATCCTGAAATTAAATTATGCTCTCAGCATCCTGCACCATGCCTTCTGTCACTGACAGCTCTCGGAGAACAGGGCACAGTCTTTGCTCAGAAAAAGAGCACTAGAAGAGGATAAAAATCGATTTACTTCTGAATTCCTGGCTTTAATGACTCTTTTAAAAATTCTAGTTGAACTAGACACAATACTAGTCCTAAACAAATGGATTATATCAGAATCATGCAGCCAAAATGTTCCAAATTAAACACAAATTTTAAAATGTTAAATCTTGCCTTTGGATTCCTGGGTCACTCACAGCTCACGTTGTTAATCATTTCGTGGGTGGACCTTGCAGAAGGAGAGAATTTTCATTCTCCAAAGGAAATTCTTCCATGTTGCATATTCTTTCAGTTTACCTTTTAAACCTTGGCCAAACAGGTATTCTGACCTACACAAGAGGATGGGACTCTTTACTTTTGGTTCCCTGGAGTAAATAAGTTTACTCCATTCACTTATACTAATTTTTCCAGAGCTGAAGAATTAAATCAATTTTTTATCATTTGTACAGCCATTTTCCACCCTGTCCTTAGAAATTAATGGAAAGATTCCACAAAGCAGCAAAATGCTTCTCATGTGGCAAACTCCTTGTAACATTTCTGGAAAGAAATATACTCTACAGACAGAACTTTGGACTGATATTTGTATTTTGGAGGGTGGATTGCTGCACATTAAGCAAAATGGCCAAAGACAAAAGACAAAATAAATATTTTCATTGCACAAGCAAGGCTCCTTACAGGCAAAGTAGAATTAACATAGAAATGCCCTAAAGTGGTATTTAGTATCTGGTCACAATAGCGTTTGGAGTCAGCTGCCAAGCAAATTTCTCAAAAAGATATTAACGAGGAAAAATACTTACATATTTACAAAATAATTAGTGATGGAGCTTTGCATATCAAAAGATGTGTGGGGGTAGTTATGATGAAATGTTACTGTCTGTGTGCTTTCCATATGTGCCTTTAATTTATGAAATGTGTTCATCCCAGAGCATCTGGATATATTATAAACTACAAGTACAATTAACTACATGATGGATACAGTCAGCAGAATGTTAATCAATGGAAAGGCCCTCTTAACTTATACTTTTCATTTATAATGGAGAAAAAAACAAATGCATATAACCAAGGACTGTAGGCCTTTTTTTTTTTTTCAGTACAGTTTAAATCTTTCAATGGCTAAATTTATACTTCTGCCCATTTGGTAAATAAAAGAAGATTTAACGCTGTCAAAATTAGTGCCCTTAGTTGCAAAATTATGAGCACTAGCAAAACCCATAGGTGAATAGGTATTGAATATATATATACAGATCAACTGCTCTCTTTCATTATTTAGTCTTTTCTTTCTCCTCTTACTCCCTCTATTCCCACTCTTTTATTCCTATACTGCTTTAGTTATAGTTCATGGACTCAAATATCTATAGTTAGAAAAGATGGCATGCCATTTGCTCCAGAATACGTGATTATTAAATATAAACAATAAGCTATATATAAATTGAAGAGTATACCAACACAAGTTCTGCATTATACTTTCTTGTATATATTTAGCATTTGAGCTTTTTTTTTTTCTTTTTTTGAGTTCTACTAAGGTTACCAATATTGACCCAGAAAGATTGATTTTACTTTCTGCCATATTATTTACCTTTACTTGACAGCTGGTATTTGAATCTACCAAAGGCCTCCCTCCCTTCTTACTCTGGCATGGCAAATAGAGCTAAGCACAGAATTGTGGAATAAGTAGGCAATTTCCAGGATTCAGTAAAATTGGGCAAAGTTACAAGCAGTCATAAACTCATGAATATCTCTAGATTCTCTCAGCAGATTCAAGACAAATCGAGTCCAAACTGAATAGCAACCATGAGTAAGCAAAAATATATGAGATGTTTTCTATTTTTGGTTAAAAATTATATGTGATTATCACTACACATTTCTATTTGTTCCTCAAGTTTTCAACTTCATTTGGATTCACTTGAATAAATAGTAGTAACTCTCTTAGAACTATTTCCTAAAAAATATGATATTTTTTTATTCTAGTCTTTTATATATTTTTGATCTGCAGATTAAGTTACAATGATTTTTATAATAAAAATGGCCAATTTACTTTTCTTGCCATTTCCCCACGGCTGTAATGTAATATCTTTTGTTACAGAGACTTCATTGCTTCAAATATTAGTTTAAAAGGCAAAACTATAAATTATGGAGGGAATGACTTGAACATTATTTTGGGGGAAGAAAAGAAGTCATTCTGCAAATAAATCGTACCTGAAGTTTGTTTCCCTCATTTTTGTTTCCACTTCTTTTTTGTTTACATGTCATGGGACTTGAAGGAAACAAAAATCTTGTCTCTACGCCTATTTTAAGTTTTTGACCAAAAATATGATTATATTACATTTGCGGTTTAGATTTACAAGTAAATTCATGGACAAACTGGGGGTTTTATGGTGCCTCTTTTTGTCTGACTTCTTCACAATTATCCAAATTATAAACAAAATTCCTTACCAATCAAACATCAGTGAACTTAACCTTCTCACAGAAAAGGTATTTTACCTAGAAAGTTACAGGTTACATATATAAAACATATATATTGTACAAAAGTAAGTCTACCTGTATGACTTCAGAATACTGATGTTTTATTGTTAGGTTAACATTTTATGAATAATGTCTTTAAACTCCTAAATTTGGAATTGCACAAGCATATCCTCGGAAATTAATTCTCATTTACCCATGTATGAACTCATCATATAATGACCTACCTTGTACAGTTGATCCGCTTTCTGGGCCAACTGTTCTCCATTGACTTAAAAACTTAAAATGTTTATTACATATAAAAAATTGTCTTCAAAGGCCGACCTTGACTTCGTCCATTACCTCAGCTGGATTTAAATGGATCACCTGTACATTATATATTTAAATCTATAATAACTTTACAGTTCGATGTAGTGTGTATGAAATGCGTGTCTGTAGAAAGCATTGCTATATATTTAGTTGTTAAATAATAGATCTAAAGGGTGCATGTAACAAATCAGAAAATTGGCAGTATGTAGCTACTCTTGGCTTTGCCCAAGCGTTTTCTTAGCCTTCAAGAAATGTACCATCTCTTTCAGAATGTTGAAAATTATAATACATAAGCAATCACCATGTATCCATATCAGTGCATTTTGGAAAGCTGTTAAGATCTGTTAAAATATCGACTGGCTGATTGATCTGTACCAGAAATCTGCTAGATGTTATCAGTGACTCAATGGAAAACAAGATACTTGTTGCTTTAAATGTCCAATTGAGCAGTCAGGACAAGTGTACCCAAACCCAAAGGAGCACTGAAGACTGAATTGTTTATCTTGTAGTATCATTGAATGAACATATATTAGCTGATCATCTGGTATTTATTTCATGCTTGGAGAAAGGAGAGCTCACTGTGGACTGCAGAGAGGCATTAGTGTTCTTCTGCTGCATGTTCCCTGTGTGTGTTTGGAAAATCAGGTCAAATCTGCTGGGATATTCACTCTTTTATGTCAGTACCAGCCTCCAAGCTAAGACTCTGAGGGTGTTTGTATATCAAAAAAGGATCCAAGTAGTTTGTCTCAAAATTAGTTAAGGTGGTTGTTTCCTCTTCTATATGTTCACAAGACAGTGTATTAACTTCTTAAAAACTACTTTCCATGTTTTATGAATAATAAAAATAATCAAAATGAGTCAGCTTTTTAATTTAAATATCATCTGATACTTAGTTTTTATTAGTAGCAGTTGTTGATAAGTGCTTCTCATTAAGAACCATGATTTTTAATTGATTGGGTTATTGGAATACTGAGCCATTTTTTCTAATATTAACTTAAACACATTCATGTAAGAATAACCATCTCAGGGCACTAGAGTATCCTTGTGTGTGTATTTGCCATTTAGTCCAATAATAAGTTTAGTACACCTGGTTCTGGTTCCTTTCTGTCTTTATTTTCTTCTTTTGGGGAAAGGTGTGTTAAGTGTACGTTGGTAAGTGTAGTAAGGTTATTATAGTATGTTGGTATGCATATGGCCTTGGGTCATACAATTTTGAATAAGTGATAATAATTACACAAACAGTCTTTTGTTGCTAGCATGGTTATCAATATTTTTAATTCCTTAATGAGTATTACTGTTTAAAATTCACCAAATAATTGTGGATATTATATGAACCATTCATTAGAATTGACTGAAATAATACCTAGATGTAAAGCATCAAATTGAATAGTTTTTGATTGCCTCACAAAGCCTCAAGGTAGAGATAAGTAAGCTTAGGCCACTGTTCAAAGGCATTCATTACAATAAGGGTTTCAGAGAATCCTGACTTTCTTGTTTTCCACATACCAATAAGATTTCAATTACAATAGATGGTATCATTTTAAACAGAAGTCCACTAATACAATAACAACAACAAAAACAAAATGTTGACCTCAGCCTGTCTTCCTTCTCTACCTAGAAATCTTCTAAATGATGCATCGATTCTTTTTACCTTTCTAGGGGGAGACATGAAAATTTAAAATGATGAGATTAAGTAGAAAGTATACACTTCATTGATTTGAAACTCTAAAATGTAAACACATCTCCAAATATTGTTGTTCCAATAGGATCATACTTGTTTAAGTCTATAAATATAACAAGATGGTGAGTGAGAGAGTTATAGATTGCTTTTTATGATTATTGTGTTTCTTTTCCTTTATGATTTATCAGTGTCTTTTAAAAAGAGAACACTGCCACAAGTACCATGGTTTTGCCCAACCGTCTTCTAAACTTCACATTTACCCTTAATAAGTGCTCCCAAATCACCTGAAATTCAAATAGTCCCCATATCAAAAGGTTTTTAGGGAGAGCTAAACTAATTTTTAAACATTTTCTTTTTCCTGATTTATATAAAGGCATTATACTGGAGGAAGTTCTACAGGCACTGATGTGATGAAAACCACCTACCTAATTCTCTGAAATGTGATATTCCCATTTGTAAGGTGAGGGGGTTTGTACCTCTAATACTTCTTGATTTCACAGTGTGGATAAATATAGCTTTCCTTTTACATTTTTTTTCTTAAAAAAAATGTTCTTGAAACAGACTATTTTCATTTTCTCAAATCATCTTGATGGAATTTGGAGATGAGTTTGCATCTGGATGTTCTTGCAAATTTTTCGTTTTTGCAAGTACTGTGAGAATTCTTAGTACATGGCTTTGAAAACAGAGGCTCATTAGCGTTCTGTGAGTAAACCTGATATATTTCAAAGAATTGGGTATTTGGAATCCTTGAAATTCACAATAGGAAAATCTATAGAAGAAATACCATCTTTTCACCTTAATGGATAAAGACAAACTTTGCTATATGTACCTCACAAAAGCAAGCACAATTCTGTGAAAACAAAGGACTGAGGCTCTGTATTGCCTATTTTCCTTGGGCTCTGAGACTTCCCATTTGCTCAGAGACCTTGAAATTATTTCAGATCTGTTTTTCATACAGTGAATAATAAAAGAGCTAAATTACTCATTGTAAGTGAAAATATTTATTACCAGGTGTCAAAAAACTCTGGTTTCCTTTCTGGTATTCCTAATAAGACCCCTGTGGTGTAAAATCAAGGGCCGAATCTACTAAATAATTACACAATTGAGTGCTATACCTACCTACAATGTGTACTTTTAGGCTTTATATCAATAAATGTTTTTAAAAGTGTTTCATACTTTAGACTAAAAGTTCATTATCCCCAAAACAGTTTCAAATTCCCCTCTAAGAAATCAGGTGCACTTTATCTTCTTATGGAAGTGGGAAGTAAGATAGTGACATAATCAACAACAACCCAGTCTGAGACAATTGCTTATCACTGATAGATTTGTGGATTTTTTTTTTTTAATTCCAAGTTATATTCTCAGAGAGCAAGACTTTCCAGGCATTCTTCTATAAATGTATATGTTGGAGGGTACTACACTGGGAACAAAATGTTAAATGTATAGAATAAATCATTTTTATGGATGTTCCTAATTTGTATGTTAAATTCAATACATCATACATGTATTAATAGTAGTTAGAATTCCTTTTAGCAAGAAAATAGTCTTCCTAGGGCCAGGGATTTAGCTCAGTGGTTCGGTGGCCTACCTTGAAAGCGAAAGGACCCAAGTTCAATCCCTGGTACCCCCCCCAAAAAAAAAGAAAACAGTCTTGCTGGATACAAGGAATTGAAAGTAGAATTTTGACATTGTAATTTCAAAATTTCTTACGATATGGAAGTTTCAATTGTTTCTTCAAGCTTTTTTGTTTGTTTGTTTGCTGTCAGAATCTAAACAGAAAATATTTACCCACCCCTTCCCCTCACTACAAAGATTCAATAGATGTTCTGGGAAATCAGTAGTCTGAAATATAAATTGTTGGGCACAGCGGTGGTTTAGCTTTTAACGTAATCTTATAATGATAGATTTGACTTCCAGAACGCAGCTTGAAATATTTCAACTTGAAAGCATTCCTCAGACCTTGCAAAGCTTAAGAAGCACTGCGGCTGTGTGGAACTAGAGAGAAGGGAAACCACACTTGTAGGCCAGGCCATTATTTTTATTATGGCCACAGGAGATATGGACCTGGATCTATAGTAGCACCTTTGAACATACGATCCATTTACCGCCCTTCGTATATTTCCTGACTACATGTTCCATGATTTATTTTTTCATTCATCTCACCATTTTAAATTTACTCTCGCTAATGGAATTACCATTGTCAAAAATTGGGTGGGTGCTGATAGAGCTTCATCTCCTAATCCACTCTCCCTAGACTGTCATAATGAAAGTGAGGGAGAAGAAGCCTCTCTTTGTTTTACACTGTTTTGATTCATACATGTCTGAGGAAGGAGAAATTGTCTGCCAGAAACTTTCCTGTTCTATGTCCTCAGTTTCAGTGTTTCAAATAGGAGAGACCTTTTCTGGCCCCAGGAGAGCCAGCCCTGAAGGACCCAAATTATCAGGCTGGTTCTAGGGCAGAGCTGGTTTGAGGAATGGTCTTGTGCATTTTATCATACTTCTTTTTCTTTAAGCCACATTCTAGACTTTTTACATCAAGATTTATTTTACATCTTACTGGATGAGAGATCCATTCTATCTTCCTCAGTCTGAAGGAGCTCTATTAAGGGTCTCCCTTGTAAAATTGGCTGAGACACCCTGCCACTATCCAAACATATGAGAACATTTTCCTCTCCCTACCTCCTTTTCCCTGGTCACTCTCTTTATCATTGCCTGTTTGCTTGGCTTCTTTTCTTCTGCTTTCCTTCTACCAGAAATCTGCTAGTGGCATCCAGAGCTTTCTTCTGCTCCATTCCTGTCACTTAAGAATCAAATTAGGAAACTAATGTATAACCACAAAGTTGCTAAGTCACTAGTCATTATTCTTAGACCTTGTGGATGTCAGGAGAATTCCCTGAATTCTGTGACATTGAGAGGAGATACATTGCACACATCTTATTTATTAGGTGAAAAAAGGATTCTGCAGAATTTTAAGATTGGAAAATAAGATAACATGTTGTAGAGAAAGCTAGTTGGGCAGAAAGTATAATACACTCAAGCCATAAATATCAGAACTTTAAGTTTTATTGATAACTCTTTTTAAAATTTTCAGCTTTCTCTTATTTGTATTTTGTTTCAGTTTTCTTTTGAATCAAGAGCATTATTTTTTTTTAATTTTCATTTAATGTCTTCATTCATAGGATTCACTACTCAGGGATAAATGACAAACATGTAGCTAAAAAATGGTATCACTAATAATAATATACCATGCGAAAATATCCCTCATGAGGAAAGAAAGTTTTACATTAAAGCCAATAATTATTTCAGATAGCAGTTATCACTTTTAGCTGGAAGTGAGCAGTTTGGAACCAGTGAATCTCATAGGAGTTAACATCAGGTCATTGGTATTGTTTCACCTTTTCCTGTCAGTCATTCACGAAATAGAGTATTTATTTATATAATTAGGGATTCACAGGAAGTTGCAAGCAAGGTACCAGGCAATCCTTGACCCCTTCACCTAACTTCAACATATTGACACCTTGACTACCTATAGCCCAGTATCAAAACCAGAATATTAGTAGAAATCTGAGAGCTTATTCAGCTTTCACTATACATACACTTGTGTGTGTGTGTGCACGTAGAGCTCTGTGTGATTTTATCACCACTCTCGCAATAACCATACTTAACTAGGCCATCGCTACACACTCCTTTGCCTTACCCCTGAAGGTAACATTTTAAAGGAACTTGACTAGTCTTCTGCCCTAACCTACTTATGCTGGGATAAAAGGGAGTTGCAGGGGCCAGGGATTCAGCTTAGTGGTTCCGCTGCCTACCTCGCAAACGCAAAGACCAGAGTTTGATCCGCGATACCAAAAAAGTGGGGGGGGATTTGCAGCACATCATTGGATCAGGTTACTGTTACCAGTCTTCTTTTTCCCCCATTAAGTTTATTGGTATATTTAAAGCAAACAATACAGTTACATGTATCTTTGGGGTCTTGTACCTTTACATGACATATCTTGGTTCTTGTTTTTTTCTTCATACCCTTCATCCCATTCACCCTACCCTATTTACAAAGACTGTTAGTGCTCTTAATGGAATCTCACATTGCAATGTCCTACTCTAGGTAATTTCACACATTACCTTCCCAGTTTGTAAAGAGGGCAGATGTTTGGCAAGTTAAAAATAAGAGACTGAAAGCAAACAAAAGGTTTGTAGTAGTTGATTGGCTTATTTCATCGCAAATCTGTTTTTTTTTTTAATGTGATTATTTTTGCTGTGTGCAAATGTGCTAGAGGAACATTATTTGTCACTGAAAGCATTACATTAGTGTATCAGACAAAGCATGCACGTTATGAATGTAATCTGTGTTGTTTTACAGGAACTTAGCATGGCTGCTGAGAGGGGAAGAGGCAGTTGGTTGACATCCACAAAGAAGCCCAGGGATTTATCTACAAGTTAGGCAATTAATATCTCTACTCCCAAAATTGAATACCTCCTCCCTCCCATCCACACAGAAACATGTCAGATATTCTGAGAATTTTTTTCCCTTTGTAGTTTATCCTACTCCTCACTTTATTTTAATTGCCACTTATAAAACTGGAAGTTTGGAGGAGTTGGGAAGTGGAAATCCTATATAAGATTTACCCACTAACCTATTTAGTATCCATTTTGGAGTTATTTTGGTGCCCAGCACCTTTCTGGATGAATCTGAAAAGAAAGAAAGAGTGTAGAAATAAAGGCTTTTCTACCATATCAGCATCAAAGAAACTAAAGTTGTAAAATCTCATTAACTAATTTGCCCTATTTCCATATAAATTTCAGTGAATATTTTTCAAAAAGCCTAGGCTATTTTGGTTTAAAATAAGTGAGACCTCAATGCAAATTCTTCCTAGGATGTGAGATTGCTGATTGTTGTGTTTTGGGGTTGTTTTCTGCTTTAGATCTACTTGACAGTTTGCATAGCTAATTATTGTGTTCCCATTTGTTTAATTCCAGCATTGCTGCAGGCTTTTTAGAATGGAGGTGGGAGGGGAGTGAGTACCACTGTTGTTTTACAGTACACCAACAAGCTGTTAGAGCCGGGAAGATGTGGAGGGGAAGTGGAAGGGAGGGAGAGAAGAGCGTTGGAGGATGGGTCAACGTTAAAGCAGCAAACTGAATTTTAAGTAACTGTCAGGGCTTGGTTGCTAATAATGCTTTTATGAAGGGTTTTGTCAGTAATCAAATGCAGAGAATAGTGGAGTCGCCTTTGGCCTGATTTTATGTAGGGCATTCTGTATCATGATGAATGTTTCGCAGCAAATATTTTTGCTGGGAAATCTGAATATATGCCCTTAGAAATACAGCTTTTTCTCACTAGTGAATGATTTTATTTAAAAGTATTGATTTAATATGTGCAGTGCTGATTTGAGATAGAAAAAGTTTTATAATTTGTAGGAAATTTGTGAATAATTTTTTTCCTACCAAACAGCTTTAAAACTTCCCACTTTTAATTTTGTTCATTCTACTACTTTTGTCAAGAAGTACTGTCTTTATTATCACTGACTCATAAGATCAGTGTCCAGGTTTTAGCATATAAAGCACTATTTGAATCATTTTAAAACTGAGGTAGGGATAGTTGTTGAAATTACATAAAATGAAGCTTTTTGTATAGTTTTTGTTGGTGGTGTTATGGTGCATTTCTGAGAGGGAGAAGATTCTGCCATTTAACTGCCCACTTTCACTGTTGTTCTTGCACTGTAAGATAGAACTCCTTTAAAAGAGATCGTCCACAATTCATTAGCTTAAAAATATGCTTTAATACAACAGTCCTAAATAATTATCACACTTCTCAAAGGGTATGTCAGTTTTGAATGAGGAAATTAATGAAGATTCAGTAGAAATTGTTTACCCACAGCTTTGAAAATGATATTGTTGAATTTATGCATCCATCTTCACATGGAGCACACTGGAGAGAGTGGCCAGTTTAGATTAGATAATAAAGAACTGCCTCTCCATATTTGCATACAAATAAATAAAAATGGTATTTTGTGGTTCCTGGCTGCTGTGAGCAACAGAGACAGTTATTTCCAAGCCTTTCAAGATACAATGAATGGTGAACATTGTGTGCCGAGTGATTTGAACCTCCACATGTGAACTCGGTTGAAAGCTTGTGGGCTAAGATGGAACTCATGCACATTCTTATAAACCATTGCCATAGCAACATACTTAAAATTTCCAAGGTCTCTCTCCCTCAAGTTTGCACCTGCACTTAGCTTATTATGAAACAAAAAGAAGGCTTTCTAAGTTGAAAATGCTTTGGAATGCTTCGGAGTGTGTTTTGAAATAAAGTAGAATTTGAAAGTTGAAAAGCAAAATAGAACATTTCAAGAAAAAGGTGTATTTGCATCCTTCATGAAACATTTGGCTTTCCCCCCGCTCCAACAGCACAATATTCTATGCAAGCACATGTAGATAGTCTGTCTGTTGTAGTTATTAGGATGGAGGGGCTTTACCCACTTTAATGAGAAACATGTTGCCTCCTGGAAAACTAGATATCTCCTAAAATAACAATGAGAGCGAGAGCCAAGATTTATTTGGTGCTTATCAGGTGCTATAAACAGTGTTAAGTATGTCATCCATTAAGATTTTCTTAACTTTTACAACTGTGCTGCAGAGAGTGTTACTAAATTCCTCCCATTTTACAAATTAGAATTTAAATATATCACCCAAGTTCTAATAATTCCAGTGTCAGAGCCCAGATTTAAACCTGGAGGTACTTGACTCCAGTGACCCTGCATTAAATCATTAGGGAGCAGTATTACAAGATCTCATAATGAGTACCCAGGTTTCTCAATTTGTTAAGCAAATAGCCGGAAAAGAAGCTACTATGGAGAGCCTACGTGCCTCTGTTAGGGTGCACTGACTAATTGATTCCCCTGAATCCCTGCCTCAGTTCACCTGTAAGTATAAGCCAGTGTGCCTCTCTCCCATTCTCTCAAACAATGAGATGGTCAAAGACAGAAAGGCGTCTCCTTTCTTGTTATGCCATTACATTGCCATTTTCTTCCCAGCAGACTCAGCAGAACACAAAAGGAGGCTTGCCTTCTATTTGACTGATTCTTGGAAAATAGAAATCGAGATATTTGGAATATAGATTCCTTGAAATTTCTTGGGCTCAGTGAAATAAGAACAGGTTATTTGGGAATTATCATAGTGAAAATATTAATGCAAATGTCACCTACAAATAAATGTAGGAGGCTGCCTTTATGAAGAACTTTTCCTTTGGAAGAACTAATAGGTTTGTATATTTTAAGCCATGAGCTTTAACTGAGTGCTATTTAACACCTGGACTTTCTTTTCTGAGACCCTCTCTGACACTCTTTTCCCCTCAATGAATTTGCAAATTCTTCAGATGAAGATCCTTGATCGTCAGAATTTCCAGTTTAAAGTAGCTCTGCAGGAACAAATTGGAAGAGGAAGTAGATTTAAAAATCTTGAAAAAAATAGAAAAACTAGGTAGAGTTTGCATAGACTAAAATGCAAAGAGCAGTTTGGGCAACACATGGAGCAAAGCCAGTGACACTATTTAGAATCTGAAGCCACTGCTGTATTACTAACACTGATGCTCTTAGCAGCAATACCCAATCAGCAAAGAAACTTGGCTTCTAAACTTTGTTAAATGACTGCTCTTCCGTGATTTCTGAAGTTCTCATGATGACAAGTGGAGTATTTACTGGGGATAGGTCTGTCTTGTTACCTTAACCAGCAGGTGTTCCAGTAATGAGATTGAAGGGCAAAGGCTAAGGAGGGATGGCAAAGACCAGCACAGCAATACAAGCAAACATGTCAGAACCAAGTGGGACCCATGGTAAAGCAAGGCTTGGAAGAGGAAAAACTGTCCGAGAAAGAGTGCAGCTGATCACACAGAGACCTGAGAATTTTTACTTGTGATCTTTACTCCTCACAACTTTGTTAGTGACCAAAAAAATGTGTGTGGAGAGCATCAAAGATAAGATCGTTAGGCAATGACATAACTAAATGAAAAACTCAAGTATCTGTGAGAAGAGTTCAGCCACAGATGGCATCTAATGAAATACAGGCACAGAGGCAGGCTCCCTAACAAAGTTCCTAGTTCTCCGCAGAACTCCTCACCCAGGCTCCTGCATGGTGTTCTCTATTTGCTCCTTAATGGTTCTGCACCAGCCCCTGAGTGCTCCCCGTCCTGTCAGCATCAGTGATGTCAGTGGGTGCCATTCTCTATTGTTTCTAAACAATCTTGCCTCAAATTGTAATAAAATGTAGAGCACTATTGAACAAGGCAAATCATGTTAGAAAAACTTGCAGAAAATAGTTATTTGTGCTGCTGTTTTTATATTCCCCATACCCTAGCATGAAACTAGGAGTGATAAAGGGAGTTAGATGCTCAAGGATGGACAGCCAGGAGGTTAGGATCAACTCCTAGGTCCCACAGTGAGCATAGCAGTCATTTAGAAAGGCTCACATGATTCACCTCTGACCAGGTCAGCATAGGTTTTCCTGTTGTTAACAGGAAATTGGAAGAGATAACATCAAAAGCCCCCCAAATATGATGAGTTCTTGATAAGTGCTCAAATTGATGAATGTTTGGTTATATCTTGTAGCTAAAGAAAAGTTGAAATTTTCAATATATTGGTAATGTGCTGCTTTGAGAGGAAAGCTTTTTAAAATGGGCCTAAAGATCTAGGAAGCCAAGAGTTAGAAATAAACTTTTCAGTGCTGGGGATTGAACTCAGGACCTTGCGCTTATGAGGCAAGCAGCAGCTCCATTGAGCTAAATCCCTACCAGAAAAATAAATAAATAAACTTTTCTTTCCACATTGCCATGAGAATGTATATGAGACCATTCATTCTGAGAACCAGCTGTGCCTCAGTAATAAGTACTCAGGAACATCTTTCCTGTACCAGCTGCAGTGCTAAACAGCATGCCGATCTGGCCTTAGATACTTCTTCAACGAAGGTAAAACAAATTTCACTCTCATACAGAAGGAAATCCAGAGAAGAAGAAATTCTAAGCAAGAACAGAATCTGGAGAGATCACAAGAAAAAAAATCTAGGAAACTTGCCCAGGATCATAGAGCTAGTAAGAGACCTAGTTGGGATTTAAATCTAATCTTTTCAGCTCCAACACCCTTCCATGCTCAATGGCAAAAAGAGCTGAAAGAGAATCCATGTGTATCAAAGCCTGAGGCTGCCTTTTTACAGTTCAAAGCAGGGAAGTGTAATCACTTAGCATTGCTCTCATTTTCACGGACCACCCCCCCTTAGAAATTATCCTTGAGAACTATTAAAAACTGCCCATGCCCCCTTCACAGAATCTTGTCCATTAATATGACAAATTACCTTGATAGAATATAAGCAGCTTAGTAATTTAAACCAGAGAACTAGAAGTCTACTGTCAGGACTTAGGGTATCTGAAATTAAATCAACAAATATACAGAGTGCCATCCTTGTGCCTGGAAGTATTTTAGCAGAGTAAAACAGACTGTCTCTTATATCACAGATTTTTTTCTTCATAGAAACATTTCCAAAAGTCTTTGACTTACGAAGTCATATGATAATGACAACTGAAAGAGGGCATGCAGTTCCATCCCTCATGTTACAAGTGGGCAAGAAGATGTTATGGTATGTTGGTTAGAGTCCAACAGCATTGGTTCTTTGGACTTCTCCCAGTATGTGAGTGTTCTTTCCTCCTGAGATGGCTTGCTGGGAGTTGTGTCACCGCAAATGAAGTGGGAAGGAACAAAAAAATGAAAGTGAAGGCAAAAGAAAGAAAGTAAAGATCATTAGTATCATCTACTAATCAAAAAAATGAAAGAGCACCTATTGCTCAAAATATGGTAGCAGTCACATTCCCCAAAGAAATTAGCATGATCCTGCTTCCTCTTGCTTTTCAAATTGATTATTCTTTTCAATCAACTGGTGAGTCAGTATCAGAGAGCAGATAGCAGTGCTGGTGCTGCCAGTCACACATGTTGGAAAATATTTTTATAAAATTGTGAGGTGCATTTTTGTATCTACCATGATAAGGTGATTTGTAATGTCAAACTTATTTTTCTTATTGGATAGCTTATATTTTCTTGATTACTCTGGAATCATTTCTGATTCATTGGAAAATATTTGTCTCCTATTGCTCATTACTGTGCCAGACACAGGGACTACAACTTTGAATATACAGTGTGTAACTGAACCACAGTACATATGGAAGATCAATTAATTCATAAAGGATGGAGACCATCTTTCAACTGCACACCCCACCACAATATTGTAAATACTCACTCAGAAAATTAAACTTTTTATCCTTTCCCTGAGTAACATTCTATTAATCAGTACTATTCAACCAATCCTTATGAGTGATGAATAAATTAATAAATGAGTGAACATGTGGTAGAATCCATGAAAATAAATGTTATGAGTGTATTTCATTCTGTACCTATCTCATATTCTGAATTGAATGGCTGGCCTCAGCCAGTCTTTATCTTCATGCAGTTTATTTCAGGAAGAAGATAAAAATTGCATCTGATAGTTAAATTTTGAAGGAAAACATTATAAAAGCATAGTTTCTGCAATAAAAGTGCTTATGGAATAAGAATTTTGCAGTAAAATTTGTGGGTGACAAAGAGAGTGGAGGAAAGTTATATAGGAAAAAGTCCAGAATGATAGTCAACTAGTTTTATTCTTAGTTCTTTATACAATGTAGGTTTTATCTTTCTGCTTTCATGAAGGACAGGAAGGCTTCGTAAAAGTGGGCAGACTGGCTCACTGCAAGACATTTTTAGCTTCGCCTTCCTTCTAACCTTCACTCATTCTCTTTCAGTTAAAGATAAAGTCACTTTTTTCTATTTCTCTACCATAAATTTCCAGCCACGGGGTAAAATGTGGAAACCATTTATAAAGTGTCATTGTCACTTCTAGAGATGATATAAGGCAGATAAAATTCTTTGAAAAGGTGTGATTTTGCCACAAGTCTTATGTTTCACTCTTAGGAGTTATACTCCTAGAAAATAATCTATACCAGCTCACTTTTATATTGAAATTTAATGAACTGTTATAAATGAGCAATTCTGAGCCTGAATGACCATCAAAAATAAACTTTTTAAAATACAATGTTCCAGCAAATTCAAGTATCAAAATAATATTTCTTCAATACTTAAATTCAAGATCTTTGACTCAAAGTCAAGGGTAATTACTCTCTCTATCTTTTGGGGGGATTGGGAGAGAACTGGGGGATGAACTCGGGTCCTTGTGCTTGTGAGGCCGGCAGCAGAACCACTGAGCTAAATCCTCAGCCCAAATGTGGTCACTCTTAACTACACTCATTCTATTTCCAAAATTATTTGCTCACAATCTTGTTTTCACAAAATGATTTTATGTATCCAGTATGTAAAGAATATAAGCCCCATTTTTGGTGATGATATTTCACATCAACGCTTTTGTACTGAGGGCATAAAACATAAACTGTGTCCTACAGAAGTATTAGGGGGAAAAACATATTGAAGTAGTTTCCAAATTTTTAGATTTCAAGATAGTTTGGGAAAGCAAATACTTCACTATGCTAATACACTAAGAAAATATTGCTCCTTGCCTGGTAAGAATTTATTACTATATTTTGAATCCATATGGAAGACACAACATAGGAACACTGTACTACCCGGACCACACTTAGACAAAAATCCTTCTCCCCTCCCCACCTCCCTACTTACTCTTTTAATTAGCAATGTTGCTAACTGATTTATTTTTTTTTCTTATCTTTTCATTTCAATTCTGTCAATAAACCAGAGCATGAAACATCAGCAAACTCTGGATCCACAGATAAATAAGTTGCCACATGTATGGAACAGAACTTGGAGCTCGTGTGTCCCCAAGGCTGTGAGCTCAGCTTTGCAGGAGACCTGACCTGGAGAAGATAGTTTTGGGGAGTGGGTTGGCACTGCCTGTCGTATAGGTTACCATTGAGATTCACATATATGCCCTAAATAAGCATTGCCAAAGGAGTTCTGTCTTAGGGTAAAAACTAGCAGCCTCAGAAGAGCAGCACTTACATGACGGGTCCAGTAGAAGATAGAGTTACAGATCCTACTCATTTGAGGAGACAAGAAGATTACAGAATATGAACATTAAATTTATTCAGTTAAATATATTCTTGACTATTTCAAGCAATCCCTAGAACTTTATATTGTTATTCAAAGAGCAAAAATAATTTCTTACTGGCTGTAATAATAACATAAACACTGCATTGTGGGTATTTTTATATGTTTGAAAATGTTTTCACACATATCAAATTTTATTCCCATAGTACCCCTATGATATGAAATTATGAATCACATATATAAATAATTACACATGTGTGTATACACACACACACACTTATATGTACCATTAGAAAGCAGAAATCAGTCTAAGAGAATGGATATTTCTTATAAGAGAAAGAGTAAGACTTGTATTTTGGGCTAATATCTGATTTCCATTATGAATCTACCCAGAAATTAAACTGAGGTGTTTCAGTAGTTTCTCCCAAATATATATGAATGAATTTAAATGTGCTACATGTAGAATGAACTCATGACATATGGAAGCTTAGAGTTTTAGTTTAATTTGAACCAGCAAAGATTGGATTCTCTTTGGTAAGGAAGAAAATAATATTTTGATATCTGAGATAGATATTATCTACTCTCAGTCACTGCCACACACACACACACACACACACACACACTTATTCTTGGGTTTTGTTCAAAGTTTCGATTATTTCAAAGAGCTGAGAATAGAACCTTGTATGTATTCAACTCGTGGATCAAAGTAAAATCAGGAAAATAAACTTCCTGTTAACTAGAATATCATGATTTCCAGCCTCATCCATATTTCTTGCTATTCCATACCCCAACAATTGTGTAGAATAGAATTTCTCAGGTAGCACCTGAGAAAAAGCTCAATCAAGAGCTCTATCAAGAGCTCTATCAAGAGTACATTGATTATGATAATACTTTGAAGCAAAAAAAAAAATGTTTTGGAGAACTGCCTGTTTGTGGTTTTTATATACCTTTGATTTTGAACTTCCAATTCTGGAACTTTTAGGAAAATAAGACTATCTTGATCAATGAATTTATGTCTTAGTTGTTTCTAGAGAAAATAAAACAGTACTACTAATAAGTGATCACTTCTGTTTGTTTATTACCAAGATGTAATTACAGATAATTTGACATACCTTTAATGATGATTGTGTTATAGAGACAAAGATAAATATCTCATTAGCACTTATTCCGTGAAGACAGTTAATAAAACAGTTAATAAGAAAGACATTGAAAGTTCGGTGAATATTCAAGTGAGAAAAAGAGTACAGTTTATTGTTATTAATTTTGTAACCATCCTGTAATCTTCAACATTAAAAAACAGGAAAATATTACAGTATATGTGCTGTCGAAGCAAACACAGGAAGGCAGGAAAATATTAAAAGAATTTATGATTTGTTTTTATCCTAACAATTTTAGGTATGGCTTTGTGTTTGAAGACTAAAAAAATTCTGCGTTTAATGTCCTTTTAAAATAATTTAGGAAACAATTGACACAAATACATGAAAACTGTCTGAATTTGCATTACTAAAAATATTATTTGTGGCAAAATATAATTGAACTTCTAGAATAGGAGTTCTAGTGTTAATTTTTCTCTCTTTAATGTTACTTAATGTGCCTGTTACCACATCAAACAGTACAATAACGATGTACGTATCTCCTTCCTTGTGTGTCTGCTCCTATTAGATATCCAAAAGTCAGTGCCTACTCTCCTGCCACATCTTTTATTTTAAATTTATCATGTGTCTTTATAAACCATGTCAAACCTTCAGAGAACAGGATGGTTTGGATGGGTGGATGGATGGAGGAATGGACAGATAGTTACATGGAAGGATGGATAAAGTCATCTAGAGTTAGAGACCATCACAATCTACTGGAAGACTGGATAATCTCATATATTGCTATTAATTAGCAATACATTTACAATTTTCAAAACCATTTAATTGTCTAGCATCCCCATAAGAGCTTAGACTAGTGATCACTAAGGTCTGGCTCAGGAAAGAAGATATGTTACTGGTTGATTCCATTTCCTAATGTGTTACATGCCAACTCTGAAAGCCTGGATTTTGGGAATTATGCTTTTTGAAACTGTCTATCATTGGCATATTGCAATCATAAGGTCTCTTTGGTGTCATTAAGGATTTTCAGTTCAAGTTGTATGACTAAGTAGTCCATTTAGTCACAATAGTTGGACTACAGATTCATACTGACACAGTTGGAAGCCTTGATTTATATTTTTAAACATCTGTCAGTATTTAATTTGGAAATGGGCAAAATCATTTTAGAAAGGGCTGCGTCCAAAATCAATAAAAATGGAAGGGGAACATGTTTAATTAAATATTTTTATATTGATTTGTCCACTTTCGGTACCTCTGTTCCACTGTTAGCAATATTTAAAGGTATTATGTCCCTAAATTCTCATTAGTAAGAATCCAGGTAAACAGATTATTCTGATGCCTTCCTGAAAGTTTAAACTTCACTTTTTCTTTTGACTGGTCCTTCTACTTGCCTTAGCTAAAAATGGAAATGCAATGTGAACATAGAGGTCATCAGTAGTTTAAAGAAATAATAAAAGAGACATGCTGTCTTCTTTAAAAACAAATCTAGTTGCTTGACACCACATTTCTTCTGTGAAGCTTTTGCATAAATCAGCTAAAACAATGTTCTTCTTTGACTAGGCAGGGATCCAGTTTTGTTCTCTCTCCTGTCATTTCCTTAAAATGCATTTCTCTGCAACACTATTCCATACTTCTATTTTTTTTTCCATTAAGTTTTGCCTGTTAGAATAACCAGTGTCAAATATACATAAAAATGTTACATTGAGTAAGGCATATGGTCTCTTTACCATAATGAGGTTGTTCTACTCAAACCCAGTTTAACTCTTCTGAAATCACTGCATACATTTCAACAGATGAGAAAACTTTGGAGGAAATTGATTGGCTTTCAAGTCTGTCTTTCTTCCAAGCAGACAGCTAATTTATGGTCACTTTTTATAATAGCCTAGGGCATCAAATGGGAAAGAACTTTAAAGAAATGTAAAAGCTGGCTGTTTTCAGGGATATTTAAGCTTTGCCCTTGAAATTTATGAATGTCACTATCCACACATTCAAAATCGGTCAATGAGTATACAAATGGGTCCTTTTTTTTTTTTTTGAGCAGACACTGAACTAAAACAATCACAATAATAGCACTTCCTCCTGCATTCTGGAGAAGGATGCTGTTGGTGAATATCAAATAAAGTAATAGATATGAGAGCATTGTTATATTTCCAGGAAAGATAAACTATTTGAATTGACTTGTTACTTGTACTGATGATTTTTTCTTCATCTGCTTTAGAACAAAATTGGAACAATATGTTTTTTTTGAGGCAGGAACTACAATTTATACTTTTGATATGCATGGAGGATGTTTTATGCCCACCAGAAAATATTATGTATAAATAAGATATTGTCGATTTGTTGATTAGTTGGCCCTTGCTATCTTTGTTATTCATGATGCTCTGGCACTAAAATTCATCTTCTACAGAGTGGACCTCAGTGTATTATTCTTACTTTTATTAAACAGTATGTCATTAAACTTACATCTTTATATAGTGTCCACTACACCGTGACGATTTTATTTATTTATTTATTTATTGGTACCGGAGATTGAACTCAGGTCCTTGCACTTGCAAGGCAGGCCACCGAACCGCTGAGCTAAATCCCCGGCCCACCATGAAGAATTAAACAATGTGGGCCGGGGATTTAGCTCAGTGATTCTGGTGCCCGCCTCACAAGTGCAAGGGCCCAGGTGTGATCCCCGGTATCAAAAAAAAAAAGAATTAAACAATAAAAACTACTATAACATCTGTCTCGGGTCCTCTTGCCCTTTTAATGGAATTGTTGTTGACTAAAATCGCCTACTTGTTATATTTCCTCATTGGTTTTATTTTATCAAATGTACTACTGTTTGGGGGTTCTATAAATGTTACAGTTGGGTTCCTTTTCTGCCACTGTTCCTCTTGGTGACAACTGTGATTTCTCAGCAGCCTCCTAGAAAATGCTTCAAACATAAGTTATCAGTACAATGGGTTGGACTTTTCATGAGGGATATATGACACTAATTCTGAATCCCCAGAGTTCTTTTTAAGGAATCTCACCTAGTGATGATTCTCGGAATAAATAGATTAAGTCCTGAAAGCCAGACGTAACTACCCTCTGTCTTCCAGAGCAGCTTCTCAATACAGAAAGCTATCAGCAAAAGCAAATGTCCATCAGTTAACCACCAAACATATCACACTTCAGCTGGCACCACCCCAGCACATCAGTCTGAACATCAGTCAACACCATAAAAGATTAGGCTGGATAAGTGAGCACCAGAGCTGTTCAGATGTATAGCAGGACAAACTATTGCTATTTAGAAACAAAGTTTCAATTGCAGCTTGAAAAAAATCAAGGATTTTTTAATGAAAACAGATCTACAGTGAACATCTTACACAATTCCGGTTTACTCTTTTCCTCCCAAAGCAGATTTGTCTTTCTGGCCAACTTTTCCTGTAGGCATCTTCCTTGGATTGCATCAATCTTGAGGACAGCTGTTTATCACCAGGAATAAATTCTAGGAATGCTGCTCTTCTTAGAGACATAATGTCATATACTAGAGTTATCCATCCTCTCACCATGTTCTTTTTACATACAGATAGGCAGGCAGGCTGTATTTTTAAAAAGTGACAGCAAACATGTATACAAGGTCCACAATTAATAATGGTAGGAGGAAAACAATTTTGCTGTGAGAAAAAAATAACAAAAATACATCAGTGTTTCTCTACTCTCTAACCCATCAAATGGTCTTTCCCTAATATCCTTGAGTATTCATTAAATTGATCTAACGTCTATACGTTACCTGATCATGGTTCCCCCAACCCTACATGTGGATGCTCTTATGCAGAGCTCAATGGAATAGGTTTTACTGCCTTTATTTGTTCAGTTCTGTTCAAGTCATTTTCCCCCAAAGGCTCAGAAATTTAATTTTAGTAAATATTTTAAACAAGAATTTATGTTTGCCATGTGCTGGCTCGTGCCATTCCAAATTAGGGAAGACCAGTTGTGGCACTTTGACCTGTGAATGGTTAAATGCACAATTACAGACACTTATCTAAATGGATTGTTCGGCAAAAGAATGTTGCTCAGTGACTATTTTGTCTCTTACAGCAGGTTGTCTCTTTTCTGAAAAAGGTTATAAACATCAGGGAAAAAATATACTAAAGAATAGAATTGATTAATGTAACATATTGGAGCTTTTTCTTACCATTCTCTCAACAGTAAGTCTTACAGTGGCAGCACCAAACAGAGTGAATTAAATTTAAATTACATAGCTTTAGCTAAAAAATTGTTCAGTTAATTCTGCCTCCAAAATGAAATTTGATTTTTTTCCTAACACTTGAGCCACTTCCCAAGTTTTCATATCATGATGATTTCTGCCAAGACATCTATTGACTTGAGATCTTTTATTCACAAGACTGTTGCTAGTTTTTAATTTTTGAGGAAACACTAATGTGAAAACAAAGAATGTGTATTTATTTTATGTGGGAAAAACTTAAAATACAGTTTTACAAAAGTTTCATATTTGCATAGTGAGTATTTCCTACCACAAGAACGCAAAAGAGAAACTATGGTATGACATCTCCTGTTATTTTGTTATTGTGTTTTGCAAAAGTAACAATGAGAACATCCCAACATTTTCTGTTTGTTGTATCACTGTTCAAAAGAAAATAACTTTAAAAGAATTCGGCTTGTATTGCCTAAATAATTTAGTTTGCATGAAATGCTATGAACTGAATCACACATTTGTAGCATATGCATTTATTTTAAGAACCAGCCCAATTTATTTATATTCATATTTGTTTGCCTAAGTCACAATTTAAATGTCAGTGGTAAAAAATGAAAGCTTAATTTAACAAAACATTAATGAAACTACTGTATTTCAATACAAATACTAACATGAGTCAGTAAGTTAAAAATGATACGTGTATACAACTTTCAGTATAAATTTTAAAATGTTATTATTGAAAAGTGTTACGCAGGACTGAGGATAAAGTTCAGTGGTAGAGTGCTTGTGGCCCTATTCCAGGTAATTTCAGTGTCCCAGTTCGATCCTTACAACAATCCACACCCCATTTTTCAGAGAAGAAAAATCAAGCACAGAAAACTTCTTAAACTTTTGCAGCCGGATTTCTTGTCTTTGAAATATGTACACATTAGATCAGAAAACTGTGCTGTTAGAGCTGTGGTGTGTGTACCATGCTGTTAGCCACCCACACTGCCACCCCACTGTGACAGCCTAGAACATCTCTATCTATGTATTATCAAATGTGGCCCCAGGTTGGGGGAGGGACATGGGACACTAGCTCTCTTGAAATGACAACAAGTGGTTTAAAGCATTTATTCAGGGCCTGGTGTGGTAGAGCACACCTGTAATCCCAGCACTTGGGAAGCTGAAGCAGGAGGATTGCTGTGTTAGGTCCAGCCTGGGCTACACAGTGAGTTCAAGACCAACCTGAATTACATACAAGACCCTATCTCAAAACAAAACAAAACAAAACAGAGAGATAAAGCATTTATTTGCATCATGCTCCTTGTATCAAGAATACTACAACACTTTGATTGCATCAATACATTAAAATTATTTAAGAAAAAGTGAGATATTCTCTCATAAATTGAATTGAGTAGTTTAGTTTCAATTAAATTAATAATTTAATGTAATTTAAAAGAGCATCCACTTTGGTTGAGAATAAAAGTACTACCACCAGAAGTTGGTCCAATAACATAAAGCTGATAATGTGCCCTGGGTTGTACTGAAGCAATTGCCCTTTAAAACCACATAATCCAATAAATTGTAATTATCAAGTCAGATTGGATGTGATCTGTTCAAGAGGTGTAAGCCAGAGGAGGCTGAGCATTTCCTCTTTCTAGCCCCCTTTGACAAGAGATACACACTTGACAATTATGCCACTTGCTGATAATTTTCACTGTTAACCATTCCACTTCCAGGAGAAACAAGGTTTTGAACTGCGTCTTTTCAAATAACAGCAGCAAAATGAATGAATCCAGAAACTGAGGAGAATTAAGAGCAGGATAACATGAACACATCTCAAATTGCTTTTTAAAGGCTCGCATTTTTTGACAGCTATATTGTGAAGCATTAGCATCTGAACAAATTCTGTATTCTGAAAGATCCTGTGCTTAAAATATTTCTAAGCCTAATATTTGTCATACAATTACATCATGCCTTAGCTCCATTTTTTAAAATGCCACAACCTTGTTAAAACTTATTGATTTATACTTTGGTCTCTGGCAACATTAGGTGCCCCTTGAAAGAGAGTCATATGATATTTCTTCTTTTCCTTTGAAGTAGGATCAATATTGGTTTAATTCCATTTTCAAATGAAGACTGCATCAGTGTTGCAGTTCTGAGTATCATCTAAGAAACCCAAATCTCCTTAGTCCTTAGCAGGTGTGATGAGATATTTTTCATCTTGTATCTTGGGTTCTGTTTTACCTTAATATGAGCCAAATCTGATATAAACCTTAAGAAATTTTGTTCAATAACTATGCTAAGTTTACTGCTTCTTGTAAGAGGCAGTAAAGAATAACCTTTGGAGCTTGTCAGTGTGTTGATTATACGACTAACTGCTAGGATTTACACACTCCTCTTTTTATTGCACTGATGATTATCATTTTTTGCGGTAGTGCAGTGAAGCAACTAGAATGTCCCAGAGGAAGGGGTCACCTCTCCCCCTCCACACTCCAAATCCCCTTTTCATTCATTAAACCTTGATGATGGAAAGGACAGTAGGGAAGCAGTGCTGCTCTCTGAACAGGAAAAGAAGAGATTTGAATGGAAAAGCTGAACAGAAGTGGAAAGTGCCTTAAGTGGATTGTTTGTGCTTTCCCTTTTGCATCAAAGGTACATACGTCTGATTCTCTAGTTAATCTATGTCTCCTGACATAGACAAGCTATATTCCAAAGATTTATCAAATACTACTTGGTAATGAATGTAAAAGGTTAAGGCCGTTCTGCTTTTAGGAAGCCGAGCACAAGTACTACATAAAGTCCACTGATGCATTCATTGTTGCACTCTGGGGCTGTAATAAACTGCGAGTCATCTGTTTCTGCCAGGTTGTTTTAAACATCTGTATGATACCATGTGTAGCTTCTCTCTGCAATTGACCGGGTGGGTGTCTTCAAGTGGGCTATCACCATTTCTATGTCCTCATGTAAAATAAAGTGTAACCAAATGTTCATAAAGATCCTGCCAGGAGGGAGCGAAAATAAATTCATGAATTTAAGTTCTGTGTCTTTGGGAAGGAAAATACTGAATTTTGCTCCTCACCTTTTGAGATTTGAACAAACCGTGTTTTGCTTGTTAATGAGACAAAGAAGAGAGGGTTTGTTAGGCCCTTTGAAATTAATCTGCTGACTGTGATTCTTTTGCAGACCACAGATGACATCCTCGTGGCCTCCGCAGAATGTCCTAGCGATGACGAGGACATTGACCCGTGTGAGCCAAGCTCAGGTGGGTTAGGTTAGTCGACTTTTTTTCTTACTCCCTTGGCTTTGCTGTAAATCATTGTTGCATGCTCCAGTCCTTAGCTGTGTGTTAAAGCTCCCCCCTTACACAAAGGTGCATTGAGAGATAAGGGTCCTAGATTTTCACAGTGATACATTTTCCACCATTTATTTTTTAAATGTTAAAAAAAAAACGCATACACACCGAGAATATAAATTTCAGCAAAGCAGTGGAAGACAGTACACTGGGCTGCTACCTTGCTGTTCACTTTCCATTAGCTCACAATGAAATTTTTGTATGTATACAGTATAATGGGCTTTCCCTTGGGTCACTTATATTAAAATTGTAAGGCTTAAAAAATTGCAGTGCATTGTGCAAAATTATCTGACCTCTGTACTGACAGAACGTCTGTACTATTTCACTCTGCCAGCAAATTACCTTAAGTGACATATTTCTGAATTGTGGAAATGGGAGCATTATGGCAGTAGAGAAACAAACAGCAGGTAGAGTCCTTAGTAGATTAGGGAAAGATTTGCGTCATTCCATGTTTCCCCAAAATGCAAGCTGATGCATTTTACTTCTAGAGGATGCATAATTTCTCCTCTTTGTTTATGATATGTCTACATCTCCTCTGATGTGATTAGCACATAAGTAATATTTCCATACAGCCCTTGTACCATAAAGTGGAAATTGTGGGCCCTGAAATATAAATAAATCATAATCTGGATTTAATTCTAGATATTTATAATACTAAATATTAGGGTCATTTCAATTCATTTTCCTTATAAAATGGTATTTCTTAAAATTCAGTAATACTGTACTGTATATTCACAAAATGACTAGTAGATATGGATTAACCACTCTCTGCTAGCTCATGCCCTAGCACCCAGGAGAACTGCACGACATAGTAGACTAGTTCATTTGCATTCTTGTGAAAATTCCATTTTGAAGTGAACCTGCTTACTCTGATGCTGGAATAAAAATTGTTTCAAGATCCATAGCTTTCATCTCTTTTTGACTTTTACTCCTTCCTGTCTACAGCTGTTGTCTCCAGGCACCTAGGGAGCAGCTGCTAAGGGCTGAGGAGCAGGAGTTTAGCAGTCACCTCCCAGCAAGAGCAAGTGTGGAAGATAGGGCTTGGCAGGTTTCCACCCTCTCTCCTAGGCTCCACTCCACAGCCAAGACTCAGCCCCCAGAAGCGTCTGGGTCTCTGTGACCATCTACTCAATTCTCCACCTCATGGGACTCTACAATCCATCCTTCTTGGTTGTGTGGAAAACTGCTGTCACTTCATGACACCTTCTTAGGACCTTTGGACAAGATCCCACCCTTGTTCTTAGTAGTAACCTCAACATTCTCAATACTAGTCCAAAAAAATAAAAAAGGAGGGATTTCATTTCATTATTATCATATCAATTGTATATCTTCTCCTACCCACAAATTTTCTTTCCTCATGTGTCCTAGGCACAGGCACCCAACCTTTCTGATAGTAATTTTCCACACTAGGACTTTTCTCTTTTTTTTTTGCATGTCATCTTCTCTGAGATCCTCTCGCATGGACTATTCTAATAACAATGTCTGGTCTTCTGGTCTTGTGTGTATCTATGTGTATAGTTGATTTTGTTTTCTCAATTGATTTTTTTTTAGATAGTCAGCTTTTCCCAGCATTTTATGTAGTATTCAGTGGCAGAACTGTATAGGTTCTTGCTAATCACAGTCCCTGCTGATTTTCCTCTGTCTGAACCTCTCCTTGACTATCTCAGTGTCGGATATCTTCTTCATGTGGAGTGCTTACGTTAAGCGTGTAGTAAATCCAGTGTAAGGACTATAATTGCACTTAAAATTGTCACATTTTCTTTCTTCTTGAGCTAAATGGCCCCATTATTCTAGCCATTGCTTATAGGTCTCGTTAACCATTCCTTGGAGACTAGGCCACTCTACTTGGGTCTGTAAAACGGTAAGGGGAAAAAAATGAGAATCAAGACTTGCCATGTAAAGGTACATGATCCCAACAATGAATGTAACTGTACTGTATCCCTAAATGTACCAATAAACTCAATAAAAAACAAAAAAAAAAACAAACAAAAAAAAAACAAAGCACTGGAGGTAGAAAAAAGTGAGATGGAGAGCAGCAGAGGGAGAAAGCGGGGGAGCTGTTTTGTCTCTTCCTCTTCCTTTCCATTCACCTGACTTCTGTCTTCTCTCTTATATATCATAGCACAGCAGAAAGTGAGGAGCAGCATGCAGTAGCAACTCCAGATGATCTTACTGTCCCTAACTCTTCACCCTATTCATCACTATCTTGAAGAAAAGTTTACTTTCCAGGTGCTAGTTCATTCATGGATAGCTTTCATCCCTCCGCGAGAAAGAAAACTCAGCAAAGCAAGAACCCGGTTTATCTTGTTCCCTGTGTGGCCTCCTTTCCTAAGCTTAAATTCCTCCCCATTGTACCAAAGTCCGTTCCCAAAACAGGAGACACCCATTTGCTGATCAAGTCTCACAGTAACTACTCAATACCCTCACACCGAGTCTAGTGTAAACCTCTCTTTTTCTCCTTCCTCACTCCTCAGTTTTCAATTCAATTCCTACTTAATCAAGCCCTTCAACTTCACTGTTAGTATCTTGAGATCTCATCTCCACTGGTCTGCATAGTGTGTGCCATGAATGGATTCTCCTTCAGTATCGCATTGTCACGAAAGTCACATCTCTGTCGGCACTGGCTGCTTCTGTCCAGTTGTCTACGGTTTCCTTTGTCTGTGTTCTTCTTTAGTGTTGCGTGCAGTGTTGTTCTTTGGCAGAATTGGTTCTGCTTATGGGACCGTTTCCTATAAAATTCTTGGTTTACATAATTTTCACTTCCATTTTTCAACCATTATTTAGGGAATAGGTGTTTATTTTTATCATGCTCGAATCTGAATTTGAATTTCCCTCCTAGGAGTCTTTGCTTGTGAGTGCAGTGCTTTTATTAAATCTCTTTTCTGCTTACTATTTCTTTTCAATAAATATATAAAATAAATATCGGCAACAATTTTAATCGCTGGTACTGTTACACTTTGCATACTGTTAGATATATCTTGGTAATTATTATTTCTGGTATCAACAAATTTTGGGAAACTGACTAGGAAAGTAACATTGAGGTAAATATTCATAAATTCATGTACCTGGTGTGCACATTTGTTAGTCCTTAAGCCAGTGAAAGCAGCAGTTTGAAAAGAGATGCACAGTTTTATAAACTCAGCGTCCAAGCGTTCTGGGTGTTTCACTCCCCCCACCTGTTTACACGTGAGGGCTTTCTCATTATTCACACCCTCCATCTCCTTCAAAAAATGGCTCTTGCTCTGCAAATGTACCATGTTCATTCTTTAGGTGCCTTCACAAGGCTGTTAATGAACAAACAAGAAAAAAAATATCTAGCATCTTCTTGAGTACTAGTAAATTATAGCTTCTGTCAAGTATTTGATAAATTTAAATTACCATGTGGTTCCACTCAGAATTCATAATGAAGAGAGAAGTGGTGTCCTTAGTTATCAGTTTCATCATTGAATCAAGGGTTACTAAATCCTGCTGGACATTCACTGTGAATCTAAACCCTGGAAGAAAAAAAAAAAAGTTAATACCTTGAATTACTTTCTAACTGGGCGCATAGTCTTTGTTCTACCCTAAATACCATGATAGCTTGGTTATTTTTTTCTTATTTTCAAGTTATTCACCTCTTTAGTGACATTAAAATATCATTGATTTTTCAGAAGCACTTCGAGAATTAAAATTAATACATTTAAGGGGCTTATTGCAATGTCAGGCATAAAGTAGAGCATCATTTTTCCAGATTCAGTTACATAAAAAGAATATTTGAGCTATTTTTTCCTCTTTACATAATGCTGTTAGTTTCCCTGGCTGAAAATTGGTGGGCAACTGGTGAAACCACTCAGGCCTCCTGGTGGGAGCTGTGCATGTTGAAACTAGATCAGGGACAACCCCCTGGGGAAACACACGGAACTCAATTACACTTGATTCCAGCCCACTGTCCTGCACTGTTAGCATTGGATGATAACTTCACTTTCATCAGAACAGTGTTTTATAATATGAAAGAGGAGCTGCACAAGTCAAACCCCATTTCTTGGTCAGCAAGTAGAAATCTGAGGCAGTTATTGATCACAATGTCAGAGGTCACCATTGTCTTAAAATGTCTGTTTACATTGAACATGTGCCAGATAAATGACCTTTTCTTCATGCTTTTTAAAAAAAAAAAATGACCCTTCTGTGCTTCTTAGTCAGCCAAGATATGTGGTTATTGGAATTTTTACTGTATGGAAAACAGGATGCAGAACAATACCTTGTTCATGATAAGCGTTATATGTATGTTTCCTGTTACTACTTTTTGTATTATATAATACACATATTTTCCAAGACTCCTTTTTTCACAAGAACGTAAGTCTTTGTAAAAAAGAATTTTCTTTGAAACCTTAAGCTTTATATTCAGTTATTAAATTGACAAAATAGCAACACAGCAAAACCAATTAAGTTTCCACATAGCCTTTAATCCTATCAGTACATCTTAGTTTGCCTGCTTCTAAATCGAACTCTCTCCAAACCCCTAAAGAAGTTCAGAAAGGGCAATATTTGTGTTGATATTTGAGATCTTCCTTAAATGAAAATAATGACTGTGATGTGGTAACTTCCTGATGAACAACTCCAGTTTATCATTTGTTACACGACAGAACACATCCAGCTTCCTTTTTCCTGGGGACGCTATTTAGGATGAACAATTTCCTGGTAGATTTACCATGTAAAGAACAATATGTCAGTTTGCTTTGTGTTTGTGGGGTGGGGGGTGACTAATGAGATAGTGGGGCACTTTCACATCAATTAAACCTTTGTCATATTAGAAAAAGAAAAGCTCCATTGAGTAATTAGATACAGAAAGAGAGGAATCATCCATTTTGTGGCATATCAAACATTAGTTGAGCCAGAAGAGATGAGGTGATCACTATAACCACTCAAAGGACAAATGTTTACAGCACATCAGTTCCGTCAGATTGGTCAGGGTTCAGATCTGTGGTAATAACAGTAATAATCATATTTAGTGAAGATTTAGTCTGTGCTCATCATTGTTCTTGGTCCTCTATAAACATTATCCTACATCACAACACTACATTTTGAAGCTAAGGAGATTTGGAGAAATGCGTTCCTTAGAGTTATATGAGAATGTCACTGAGTTCTCTAGTTTACAAAACCTGGCTTTTTAGTTTCTTGAAATGCACAAGATTATTCCTCTAGAATTCAGGCACCACACAAATACAGAATTAATTTTTAAATGTACACTTAAATAATTCCATGGCATAAATTTAAATTTGATGGCAAAAGGTCTTTTCCATGTATTACTATTCATTAGGGGAATTTGCTGCAATTACCATGTAATTTTGAGTGGTTTTCCAGTGTGCTATTTTAAGGAAAGATCAGAGGATCTATATTGAACTGATCCCATTAACCACATTAGGAATAAAGAAATGGATATTGAACAAGGTGCATCTTTTCATTCAGTACATAATTACAACCATTTAAAGGAATATATCACTTATTAGATCATATTTTTAAAGCCTGATTAGAGGATAATTTTGTCCTGCATTTAAATTTGGGGTATTTATAATGTAATTATTCAAAAGTGAGTTTAATTAACCCATAATAGCCAATACATTGCTGCTAAAATGGAGGCTTTTGAGCTGCAGCCAGAAAGCACTAATGAGTGTTCCATTTTCAGGAACATTAGAGCAGCTCTTGAGAACCAGGCTAGAGTGAGCACTGCAAGTCCAGCTCATCATTCAGGGTGGGAGCTGGAGCTATATTTCTCCAGAACACTAAAGTAAAAATAAAAGAAATATGGTTAAATTAAGATAGAGAATCCATCAATATTCTTATTTTTAGCCTTTTGATCGAAAAAAATTCTTTTTTTTTTTTTTAATTTTGTTGTCTGATTCTGTAGTTTTGCCTTCAACACTTTCTCAGCGATTTTTCTGCTCCTCATTTGGGGAACCACCTTGATTGTGTTACAGACATACTTAGTTCATGCTGAACAAGCCCTGCTGCTGTGTTTCCTTGTTTTAGGAAATCCCATAGGAACTTTAGGTCTTGCAGCAGGAACTGCTCAAAGTCGGCCTGGGCACACACCACATCAATTTTACTGTTTTCCCAACCTTCTTGGTTTAAAGGTAAACAGTTCTGTGGGAGGGGATCAGGACTACCTAGTTGTGTTCGAGGCTGTATTGTAGAAATGCTTATGAGAGAATGTCAAAACTGTAGGTACCTACCGTTCAGAGTCCCTCTCAACTTACTTTTTTTTGGGTGCTGGTGGTGGAGCTGGGCTTCTCACTTGCCACTGGGCTACACCCCTAGCCCTTATCACGCTTATTTTTCCTGTTTACCAAAGTGAGTGGCATTAGGATGAAAATTATATTGAACAAATTAAATAGACAAGGAATATTTATTCAAGACTGTTGAAGTAAGAGGGAGTTTAGAACACCCCCTGGGCTCAAACCATTTAGGGACCAGAAAACATAAAATGTGACCATTTAAAAAATGTATTTATTTATTTACTTATTTATTTTTATTTTTATTAATAAACTTTTACAGTACATAGTAAGAGCTAGAATAGAGGGATTTGAGGCCAATTGTGTTTGCTAAATGGCTTCACTCAAAAGAAAATAAAGTCTTTCTTTTTTCTACCTTCAAGAGAAAAGAGGTAGTTGTACAAGTTTGAGCAGGGAACCCACTAAAATTAGGCTCCTGCCCTTTCTGAAGAAGTTGGGAGATGGAGGTACTCTATCTGTTTGTGGCAACATTACAAAAGAAGGGTCCTCAGCCATTGATTGGATAATAAGACTAGCAAAAGGGTTTTACAACATTATTTATCAAAGGAGAAGGCAGAGAAAGAATTCACTAGTACAAATGCCATAATGAAAGCAAAACCAGAGACCAAGAAACAGGAGGACGCTTTTCTATAGTTTGGAGAACCTGAATTCCAATTTCTCAGCAACTAACTTGCCTTCATCAACATCACTTCCTACTATGAGACCAGTAGGAAACAAAATAACAAACAACAGGTGGTATTGTTTTCTTGTTTCTCTTCAGACTACACAATTTTTTATTGAACCAGAATTATTTTGACCCCTCTGTGATTTTTGAGCTTGTTTTTAACGATATAGTGGGATGGATGAATTTGTTATGCTTCAGAAAGCTCTTTACAACATTTTGTGAGAATTGTGATATGCGACAGGAAGTTTTAGTTATGGCCTGGACTTTGGAATCAAATAGAAGTAATCTGGGGAAATTATTTAGTATTTTTGATGCTCAGTTTTCTATCCTGCAAAGTGGAAAGAATATTGCACTACAGCACTGAGAAAAAGGGACGCGTACACAGTACTTAACAGAGTGGCACACAGTACATGTTTAAGGATTAACTATGGTAAGTCCAGTGAAGGGTAGAGGAGGTGCAGCTAATAGCACTGGTTTTGGGCCACTGGGAACATTTATGCTGCCGCATAGTGAGATTCCTTCTAAAGGTGCAAATTTAATCTGAGGGGAAAACCTGGTGCAGCTCCTTTCATTGTTGGACAACAGGCTCTGTTAAAATGTCCTGAAAGATGATTAGCTGTTTATAATAATTAGCATATAAGTGAATGTATTGGGTGAGATTAAGTATTTACTTAGGTCTATACAAAGTTGATGGCTGCTAATACAGAACCTTCTTAAGGTAACAGCAAAATCTGTTCCACAATGAGAACAGAGTCAGTTTTGAAGCCCCTGCCATGTATCCAGCCTTAAAGCATTAACAACCTGTTTCACACCACATCTTTATTAGAAAATGCTGAAATACCATAAAAGCCTTTCTAAAGTGTGACATATGTCCTGTTGTGTTTTGCAAAGACACAATGTGATGTATTTTCCATGCTCTAAAGAATTCACCAACCTTGAAAGGAGAAATGTAGTGTAGATTCAGAAAAATATAGGGTAAGTCTGTCTCTACGAAAACCTGAAATCCAGAAAGAATTCTCCTATAATTTGTGTTAAATACCTGTTTTGATAACCAAATTGGTTTCCTGTGGTGTTTTCTGGTACCTTATTAATTGCACTTCCTCAGATGCTATCAGAGAGAAACAAGCATATTTTGAGTCTCACTCCAAGGGCCATGCTGCCTCCAGGAGGAGCCAATATGTTTTCCTAGTTAGTGCCTGTGAGACAGAAGGCAGCAAATGCTGCATCCAGCTTCATCCTGCAGGTCTCCCCTCAACACTCTGCTAGCTGATGAGATCCCTGTCCTCATCCCTAGCTCCTACCCTGACCACAGATCGCTGTAACAAGCCTGGCTGTGGTAACAAAATAAGACAGAATTGCTTATTCATTTTCCAGGTTAAAAAAAAAGAGTGTGTTAAAGGGGACAGTAGCATTTATTAATTAGATTTAAATAAGGAAGATAAAAAAATCTAGGAAAACGAATACTATAAATGCCATCACACTTGTAAAGACACTAAAATCTTTTCTCTCATGGAGTAAACTTGGGATGTTAAAGTTTCTGAGTTCAAATTCATATTCAGCCACCTGCTGTGCAGTCAGAAGCAAATAAACCACTGTGTAACTTGATTTTTTGCAACTGAAACATAGCATGAATAATGTTAAATGCCCATGCCATTGTTGTACTGAGAGAAATGAGACCACACCTGTAAAGCACTTAGCGTAATGTGCCGCACAGAAATGAATAATATAAAGTTGCCTTTCTTATTAGCACTAGCAAATTAAGAAATGAACAAGATAAATGGAAATAAACAATAGCATGATGGAAATCCCAAACCAAGAAGGGAAAATACTAGTAATTGACATTTTAGCATCTAGAAAGTTTTCTAAAGTATATCTAAATCCTATAGCACATTTTCCCACACCCCCTATGAACCTAGTAGGAAAGTAGCAGTGCCGTGCAGGATGTGTTTAGGTTGTGATGGGGTGCAGGTGATGGGACATATCACCTGCAATTCTTAGTTTTGGGGAAAATGTATATCGGGCTCTGCCCCAACAGAACTTCTAGAGCAAGGAGTGGTGCTTTCCTGCTTGTTCTTGCAATCCCATTGCTCTTCTTCCTAAAATGCTTGGGAATGCCCAGGGCAGCAAGACTTCTGGGCATGCCTACCCACAAAACCCTCGCTCTATGATGGATATCTTGTCCTCATTATTTCCCAGTTCTTGGCTTCATGGGCTTCCCACTAATGACTCAGAGGGGAAGCTATCTAATCTTTTACTTTAGCTATTGCACTTTCATCATAAAAGAATATGATCCTTTCCCAACAAGAGAAAATTGATACAGCAAGAGCTTCCTGAAAGGAACATAAAAATGATTACCCAAAGTAAACAGACCCAGTTCCGAATCAGGAATAGTGCATCCTGCTCCATTACCCAGAATGCCTCTGGATTCCCAGATGCTGCGCTGGCATCTGGATGAGGTTGTATCTCTTGCACCCAGCACACATCTATGCGGTACAAACTCTCCACTGGATCTGAGTCAGGGAATACCATGGGATTCCAGAGCAGGGACAGAGAGAGGGAAAATGAATGCACAATTGTAGAAAGCAACTCTGAAACCTTATCAAAAGAATGACTACTTCTAAGATAATGGACTACATCATCCTCTGTTACCAAATAACAGGATTAGATGATCGATTTCATGACATTTAAAAGCATAAGATAGCATAATAAAAGTTGAAAAGAGGGAGTAATTGAGTTCATCCCAACCACAGGTGCCAGGGAGCACTGAGCCATCACAGACAAACACATCTCAACAGTAACATGCTCCACATGGAGCACACCTCGACTGCTGGCTTAGAACGACATTCCCTGAGATAAGAAGGGCTGCTGTTGCCACCAGAAGTCACAGGACCCCAGTCACAAAGGGAAGTCCTCAAATACAACTACCCCCATGGAGCTACTGTCCTGGTGGTCACTGTCACAACTAACTGAGCCACAGCAAACATGATGTGTGGTGGAACTGTCTAATTTTGGGTGAAAGACACAGAGAACATAGTCCATCCATCACTTTCAGAGGACTTGCACATTTATTGTCCTGCGTGATGTGATCCTTCGAATGACTTGGGAGGTGAATAGTTTCAGTGTCACCATCACATCTCTGATGGTATCAGCGGTGAATGAATTCCCAACTGCCACTCAGGGAGTCAGGTTCCTGAACTAAAACCAGTTACCTAATCCAGTATCCTTTTTCTATTCTGCATTGCATTTTTAAGATTCTGTGACAGTGTGAACTCCAACAGCAAAGGACAGATAATATGGGAGGTGGAGCAAAATCAGCAGGGAATGAACTGGATGGCTGCTTAGAAAGATGCTAAATGCTGTTATATAAGACACAGTGACAAAATAGGAAATAATAACACTTTGGAGTCATGAACAGACCTGCATTTGAATTTTAGCTGTGGACTTAGGAAGCCTAAGCAACCTAGCTTCTTTCAGACTCAGTTTCTTTTCCTCTAAGGTAATGTTGCACTTTTACCATGTAACTATGGCATGTGAGGATAAGATAGTACTGTATGTATAACTCACAGCACAGAGCCTACCATGTAATAATTAGTGAAAACAAAAATTGATAACTAAGTAAAAAAAGAAAAAATAGGTGTATGGCAAGTCGGAAATCATCATATCTATATCAGTTGACAATGGTAGAAATATCTGCTAAAAGTAAGTATATATAATATTTGGAAGGACATTAAGAACAGGATTTTGTTACTATAATTTATTCAAGTAATTTAATCCCAAGGTATTGTAGAATCTTCCATGGACCTCTTCAAAAGCCTAGCTGTACTCGTGTATCCCTGGGGGAAAAAAAAAAAGGTTGACTTTAGCAACTTGGGCAGAGAATTAGGAGCTTTCCTACATCACATGTACATACAACATACAAAAACATTACTGTACACACAGTACTCATTCTTCTAGCTATAAACATGGTGCCAATGTTATTTTCAGTTTCCCCCATAATTCTGATTCCTTGTCACGAAGTTCCCTTGGAATAAATCCTGTGGTTTTGTATAAGACAGATTGCTTCAATTTCTATATGTAAAAAAGTGCAATGTATCTTAAGAAAAATTATTTCTATGTCTATGTATTTCTGGCTGTTGTAGTCGGTGAGCTTCCAGAAAGGGAAGCTATTTTGCTATCAAGAAATGAAGTTGAGTAGAAATCAGTAATAATGAGTATCATCTACATCTCAATACATAGCTCATCTTGCATTTTCTGAAATGTAATACTCTTTGATGAGAAACACATACAGACTCTTCAGGCTCCCTTGGTTTGTGACATATTTTTTCAGCTAGTGCCGATATGAGTTTGCTTCTACTTGACAATTACGGAAAGCTTGGTCTGACTGATGAGGCCCTTCTTTGCTCTATCATTCCACTAGCAACAGGACTAAAAAGTACCCTAGAAACCTCTGCAACTGCTCTGCTGAGCTGACAAAATGAGTTCAAAGCTAGCTATCAACTTTTGTAGCTCTGTGGATGTCAGATGATGTTGATGTTCATGAATCACCCCAGTAAATCAAACTGAAGACTTATGACTAGGTTAACTTTAAAAAACTTAGTGACTTCCATCACTGGGATCAAGCAGCACCTTACTTGGAAGCTTAGGAAATTAGATACAGTATTTACATTAATGCATATTGATCCCAATTCCCTGAAGCATAGAAGTGATCTCGGGTTTAATGATATAAATAAACACACTTACTTACTCTTACACTTACGTACTTATGTAGAGTAAGGGCTACAGAAGTATTGAGGCAAAATATTTTATAAAGAAGTATTCAATAGTAATGTTGGTGTTTCCCCCACCTACTTAGCACCTTTACTTAAAATTTTAAAAGCAGAGTTCCCTGAAGATTTCACTTTGCTAGTGAGAACATTCACCCAAATTCACTGCTCAAAATTTATCAACATACAAAAATTTGCTGCAGTCAGAAAACATATTTTTCAGCTAGTGTGCTCAATCTTCACTGGAAGGTAGCGAAATTGGTGATATGACATAGAGTCACAGAAAACTATAAGAGGGCTGACAGTCTAGCCTAAAATAGAAAAACATTGACCACCAATGTTAACATTTGCATAAGATTTCATTATAGTATAGAATCCACACTAAAATGGGTGCTATACAGTTGAGAGATTTTATTTTTTAATTTTAAAATTTATAGATGCTGTTAGAGTTTTAGATTCCTAAAAACAATTGAGTTATATTCTTACCAATGTTTACATCTGTCTTTCCCACCCAATATGTGTATTTTTGCCCATTTTTAATTGGATATTTGTGTTCCTTCATATCAAGCGATTCATTTTTCCTAGTATGTTAGAAGTGTTTACTTTTAGATTGTCTTAGGAACTACAAATATTTTCTCTGTCCTTTTTCATTTACTTTTTCACTTTGTTAGTAAACTGACTATAAAATTATTTTTATGAGGTCAGATCTGCAAATCTTTTCATTCATGGCTGCACAGTCTGTGATCTGACTAGATTCACGTCCATCTTCACATTTCTTCTCGCTCTCCCTCTAAATCCTCCACGCTGCAGCCGCTCTCACTCTCATTCGGTTCCTGGAAACAAACTGCTTTCTCCAGGTCACCCCACATATTATTCTTCTCTTTTATTAGACTCCTCTGACCAGTTTTCACTTGACTGCTTTTTGCTCATTTTCTGGTTCTCAGCATATCAAACTCTGAAAGTTTGATATGGACCAGCTCCCCAGTCTAACTCAGAAACCTGCTACATTCTTTCGTGGTACCAACAGTTTTCCTCCATCATACACCTCCTGGCTCTCACTTGATGTTTAACTATAAATTCTTCGTTGTGTGTTTCTTTTCCTTGTTATGTTTGAGGGCCCATATGGGTATATGCCAGCTTTGCTTGATTACCTGCTGTTCCATTCTGTCCCTGGAACATAACTACAATCACTATATATTTGTTGACAGAGATGGGAAAGGTTTTAGAGAAAACTTCATAAAAGATGGATAACTTAAGTGGACGGATGAATACTACTGAGATTAGAAGGAGGAAACGATAATTCAAGCAAGGCATGGAAGTAGAGCATATTTTGGTATGTGGGGAGATGGGGACAGCAGTAATGTTAGGACTGTAATTTCCTTTGAAAAAAGTAGAAAAAGCAGTGGAACAGGGTGAGCAAACCAAGAAGGACCAAGTAGTAGATATAACAGAAAGGCCATGCAGCAATATACCAGCAATAGGTACATTGGTATTTTAGTAAACACCACCATGCATTCAAGGGATCCCATAAAATCCAGTGGATACAATTTCCATGCGAGAATTGTAAGAAACTTCAAATGACTGACACGTGGACATACACTTAATGATATATAGGATAGTTGAAGAACAGGATTCTGTAAATGACATGATGCTGTGAATCCTCCCAGAGATAAAAGACAATGTATCTGCTTCTCTGTCTCTTCAGCAGGGGGAAAACGCAAGACCCAGCTGTCAAGCAGGTGGCAGAGATTTATTGATTTGCAAGTTCTTTCAGAATCTCCAGTTTATTAGAGAAAGCCTAAGATGTGTCAAATATGTCTTCTCTTAAACCTCTTGTTTGAGTCACACGAGTGAACTTTAGGATAGACAGGGTACTGGAGAGGCTTGCGGGAAGAGAGGTTTGAAACGTTGAGCATCTATTGCTTCTCACAAAACCACATTAGTCAGAATGATACATAAGCATATCAGTGTGTTCTGCTTCCCTATGAATGCGGCATGTAAATATGCTTTCTGTGAGCACTTGCATCATAATTGCTTATTCTTGCCTATGTTGTACTAAAGCACAAAAATGTGAAACATAATAATCTTTGGGTGGTTTTTTAGGTAGGAGGAGGAAAATGTGCTAATCTCAATTCACAAATACCCCAGGAGCCTACAATTCCAATTTTCTTTTCACAGTATTAATGAAACTGGGTACTGGAAAAGCCAAATCTTCTCTGAAATCATTTTCAAGGCTTGCCTAGAATTATAATAACCTCTCCATTTATTTGACACAGGATAGAATTCTGGTCTAATAAGATAATTTTAGGAAACTTTTTTTCCTAGATGGTGGAGATCGAAATTTGAAAATGATTAAGTTGAGTATATGATAAAGCCAGAAACACTAGTCAAAGACACTTAGAAAATTCAATAAATCCATCTTACCAATAATTTTTTAAAAGAGTCATTGTAAGGAAAACAGCTAATAGTTCCAGTTAGCAGAATTGTACATATAAAGCAGTATGGAGTTCTGTGATCTCTCTATATGCCCCTTTTGATCTGAAATTTATAACTCATGTTTTCTTAAACTATTGGTTTGCTTTAATTTCATAAGACTTGTGATTTCTTACAATTCTTTTTCTTAAAGCTCAAATGCCAGATTTTCATTTCATTAATATACAGTGACACTCTTGCTTCATCCTTGAACTGACAGAGTCATAGTTGATGATGTACCTCTACACTCACAGTCTATATTGAAGAAATAATGCCAGCTTGGAAAACTGTCTGAAAACCACAATCTCACCTAGAAAGCTAACTTTGGAAACAACACAATAGGATAAGATTACCGCGGAGGAACAGCTCATTGGCGTATACAAAATAATTTCATGAGAGTGACAATTTGAGCGATAAAAAGAATATGTCACGACATGTTACTGACTTGGCAAACTCATCAGCACATCGTCCACCACATGTCATTTTGTCATAACAATTAGAATTTCAAACAGCATTTCTCCTCTAGTTTTGTAAAAACAGAATTTATGAGTTTTTTTAAGATTAATATTTTTGTTGTTTCTAAACTCAAAAAAAAAAAAAAACACGAATGCCAAATATATTTTCCATTAAACATGAAACCTTTCGGGGAAAATCCATTAGTATTCGAAAATTTACCTTTCAAAGTGCATAGTTTGCACCGTCATTTGTGACTCATCTTGCTGTGTCATTGTGAACTTTATAGTTCGTCGTATTTGTGAGTCCTAAAGTATAACTAGATAAAATCCAACCATGAGAACTGGCGCACACAGATGCTGACGCAGAGCTTGGTATCGCCATCTGTATACCGAAAATTGTAAATTAGGAAACAAATACTAGTTTTAGTAAAGCATATAGTTTTGCCTGTAAATTAATTTAAAAAGTTAAATTTGGAAATAATTATGCCAATGAAAAAATAAAAATAAAGACTTCTGACGATAAAAGTCACAGTCCTGTCATGGTACTTTAGATAACTCTCTCAACCAGTTTAACACACGTTAAAGTTTTAATCATCAAACTTTTAAATTTTTATGCAGAGTAACAATTTCATTTTTATTATTCTTTTTATATGGCAAAACAATGTCCTCTGTGTTTTCTGTACATTTTTTCATAATGATTGTCGTCTGATAGAAATAAATTGGCATAGAGTAAAATGTGGGAATATATCAACTGTCCTAACATTTGAAAGCTTATACATACTTAAGTAATCACAATATTAACTGCACATTGAAAACATGAAAATTCCTAGACCTAGCATACAGAATTCTTGATGAATGTACTAAACCGAAGTAAGTCATGTAAAAAACTTCTATAGCGTGTCATACTTTGCCAAATTGTAGGAGAGGGGAGGATAGCAAGGGCAAGGCGGAGGAAAGGAAGGAAGGGAAGAAAGAATTTAAAGCCACTTTTTATTTGTTATCAGTGCATGAGGCTCTGGAAGTTTCCACTGCCATTTGGCTGAGTGTATAAGACGTGACTATGAATAGGAAAGAGCTCATAATCCTTGGAAGGACTTTCTGTCCTTGCTAGTGCCATCAGCAACTTCCGTCAGGCATTTCCAACTCAGACTCCACGGGCAGCCCTCTGCCTCCCATAATGTTATGATCAAAGTTTGAAAACTGTTTCTTATTAGTACATGCTTGCAGTACACAACCCTTCTATTCCTTCCGTGGAGCTGGTATATGTGTGTGACGCATCTTAATTCCCTTTTTTGTCTCCTTTCCAGCCCTCCCTCCCGGCTTACTCCACCTCGCAATCCCCTTCCCATTTGAGAAAGATCTATCTCCCTACTTCCTGTTATCATTTATTTTGTTCACTATTTACATTTTGGTTTTCGTATATAAAAGAAGCTATGCAATATCGAAGCTTCTCTTTCTGACTTATTTCACTTAATATTTGATCTCAAAGTATATCCATGTTCCTGTAGATGACTCAAGTTTCTCCTTCATCATGGCAGAGTAGCTCTCTGTTGTGTGTAACTACCATTGTTTCTTTCGCCATTCACTTGGTGATGGCCAGATAGCCACTTTCAAGATTTAGCTGTTGTGAGTTTTGCTGCTATAAGCGTGAGTGTGCATGTAGCCCTGTAATACGATTTCTTTCTCTTTGGGGTAAATATCTAGTCGAGGAATAGCTGAGTCAAATGGAAGATTTAGTATTATTCTTTTGAGGACTTTCCAAACTGATTTCCATGGTGGTTGTACTAGTTTACATTCCCACCAACAGTGTAGAAGAGTTTCCCCCATACATACACCCTGCAGCATTGGAAGTATTTGTTATTATTTGACTTCTTAATAATAGCCATTCTTTTGGGGGAAAGATGGAATCTCAGTGTTATTTTAACTTGCATTTCTATATTATCCAGAAATATTGAGCATTTCTTCATGTACTTATTGATCATTTGTACTTCTCCTGAGAAGTGTCTATTCATTTCACTTGCTAATTTCTTGACTGGGTCTCTTATTTTGGGGGGTTTAATTTTTCTGTATTTTTTCATTCATTCTAAATATTAGTCCTCTGTCTGAGAAATAGAAAAGATTTTTCCCATTCTATTGATTTTTTTTTCACTCTGTTGGTTTCTTTTGCTGTGCAGAAGCTTTTTTTAGTTTTTTGAAACAGGATCTTGTTATGTAGCTTAGGCTGGCCTTAAATTCACTATGTAGTCCAGGCTGGCCTCAAACTGTGGCAATTCTCCTGACTCAGCCTTTGATGAGATTACAGGTGTGCACTACCCATCCAGCCAGAAGCTTTTCAATTTGGAAAAAAAAAAAATACACTGGAGAAAAGGTAGCCTCTTTAATAAAGGGTGTTGGGAAAACTGGTCCGGTCAGGCACATACAGAAAATTAAATCTAGACCCATATCTCTCACCACATACTAAACTAAAATCAAAATGGAAAATAAAATAAAAAGTTTAAAAGTATATCAAAGAACTAGATATTAAAACAAAAACACTTAACCTCCTGGAAGGTAAAATAGGTAAAACTCTTGAAATCATAGGTATAAAATGAACAGAATTTCAGTATGGAAAATAGTACCAAGAATCAACAAATGGGGTTTTTATCAAATTGAAAACTATTTTTAACAGAAGGAAGTCTTGTTACTTGAATACCTTAACTATGTATTTTTTTAATGTGGCCCAAGACAATTCCTCCTTACCCAGTACAGCGTAAGCCAGACAAAAGATTCAACACTCATCAGCTAACCTGACAACAAAAGTCAGAATCCTTTATATTGCTATTAAGGTGTATGTGCTACTCGCCCCACATCAATTCCAGTTGACTCTATGGGGTTACTGATGTCAGACACTCTTCAAAGACTTATATGAGAAAGTGTGATCCATGTGATAATACATCACTGTAGTTTTCTCATAACTTCGTATAATGCGTAGTTTATACATGATATTTTACTTCATGTGTCACTGAAACAGGATTTATGCAAGCCTAAATTTTATATTTCAAATGCTCATTTAAAAAATTTTTTCACTAGTGACACCTAGCCTTGAAATGAAATATGTGTGCCACCACCAAAGTCAAACACTTGTCTATTTCTAACTAACCTCAGTTGCTTAAATACTCTGGCTTATTTAGTGACAACATCAGTCCTGCTTAAGTTTGCCTTTGATCCAGACAACTTGTGTCCCAAGGGCCCAATGTGATAAATTGGCTATCTCACTTTACTGTAACCTAAAAATCAGAGGTAAAGTTTGACCATTCCAAAGTTAAAGTCAATTTTTTGTTCTCTTTCACTTGTTTTTAAAAATGTCTTTATCACATACCTGGATAAACAAAGGGAGAAAGAGTAAAAGTAAACTTCAGTTCATTTAATTCAGCTTTTAGCACAGCTGAGAAAAATATGTTGTAAATTATTTTAATTAAAAATATCATATTAGTTTACTATGCAATGTAAAAGGCATGCAAAATTTTGAAATCAATGAAACTCAGGAATTACTTATGGATGTCTCTGATCAAAATTCTTTTTTCACATTGTCACATTTAGCCTTATTAACCATTTATTATACTATTTTCTGCATTCAAATTAATATAAAATGTCATCAGAGATTTTTCAGTGATCATTAAAATAAACTTTAACAGTCATCAATGAATGAAACCAGTGTGAGAAACTGAAAGTGTACATAGGACTAAAAGCTATAATAGATAACATGAAATAGGAAGAAAAGGGGCAAAGGGGAAGGGGAAGTGTGAGGGGTAGGGGTAGAGGAAAGGAAAGGAGGGAATTAACATGAGAAAAGTAAAACATGGAAACAAAGACTCTGTGAATAGGGAGGAGAAGAGGGTTTGAAGGGAGGGCAGGGGAATGGGGAAAAAAGTAGGAACCAAAGTAGATTATGTAAAGGTGCAAATTTTCAATGATGAATGTCATTATATTATATACTATCTTTAAAATGTCATATTCAGAACATATGCGGACTGCATACAGATACGTTTAGGTCTCATGTGACTTAAGCAACAGTTTGGCTGAGATTGCAAAAGAGCCACCTATATTCCTTAAACAGAAAATGTTTATCAAATGCTTAGACAGCAAAATTGAAGAATTTCAGGTTTTGCTTTTGTCTTTGCAATCTCATTCTTTTTCCAACACACATTTTTAATGTACTACATATAGAGTTGTTTTGAAACCATATCAAACATATTTGAGACTTAAAATTAACATTCTTGGATGAGATAATCCTTGTATTTCAACAATTCCCAAGTAGAGCTGTATATATATATTCATGCTTTCACTGGAAATTTTAAATCCTGCATTCCACTAAAATCTTCACATTTCATTTTTATGAGAAAAATGATTATTATTATGTCTACATTCTCCCCCACTCCCTCTGACAATGTGAGATAATTGTGAAAATGGATTTCAAGTGAAAGCATTCCATCAAACGGGAAAAAATGATTCGGGAAAAATTTAAATAAAATTCTCTTTTTAGTTTTTGAGACACCATGATAAAGGACTGCTCAGCAAAGAGAGCAGGTCGACAGTTGTCACTTAGTAGAAGTTAGCAGCTAAGTTCATCGGCACACTTTGGCAAGATGACTGCATTTAAAGGAGAAAGCCTGCCTTGGTTTGTCAGGTAGTGACAGAGTTGCTGCAGTGGGTTCTATGCATCTTGAGGGAAATTAATTTCCCATAATCAACTGCTGTAGATCATAGCCTTTGTCTGCTTCTACCTTGGCCACAGAAGTGACTTCAAAGCTTTTTATTCAGCAACATTACATTGGGTCGTGTAAAACAAGCAGTGACATGATCAGTCCACCTGCTCCATTTTGTATCTTCAGAACATAACGCGTTGCTGTTTTGAGGCTAAGTGCTTTCATTTTATAAGTAACTATCTTTGTAAGACTTTATTTGGACAAAGAAAAGAAAATGACAGCAAAACTCTAACATTTGAACAGTAGAATATTAGAGATTTTTGAAAGTGAAATTACAAAATAATATGGGCTATATGTAATGATAAATGAGTCTCAATAATCATAAGCTTTTACAGAAATTAAAAATTACTAAATGATATTTAATAGCAGTGAACTAAAAGCACAATTTTAGTCTTCTTGAATTATTTAGTTCCTGATGTGTATGAACACATAAACAGATGAGTATGCACAATATATACATAATATTGAGAGTTTTTAAAAGTCATCGCGTAGCTTACCATGAATGTTTGGGAAGTTACAGGATTTTTAACTAGTTACATCTGAAATATTATCATTTTCTGGAAGAAAAGGAAGAGGATGGAGATTCTTTGAAAGAGAGAAAAATGACCTAGGATCAAAGAGGAACAGTATATTTCCTCCCCAATTTTCTGTTTCAGTCAAAAAAAGAAAAGGCATTTCAAGAAAAAGATGCTCATCGTCCTCTCTCTAGGCCTTTACTTTGCCTTCTGTGGTCAGCTCTAGTACCTTTGAGGCACTGGGGAAGACATTGGACATCTGTAATCAACCCATTCCTTGTACCAAGGAAGAGCCTTGTTTATACTTTAGGAAGATTAAATAAGAGTTTTGTCAGTTAAATAAAACTAAGCCAGCCAGTCTTTTGTTTGTATCCATTAAGGGCCGGATTTTGACTCAAAGACAATGTAGAAAATATTTAAACTTGAGAAAGAATATTTTCCTACTTTTTCCCTAAAGCTTGGCTTTGAGGATCATTCAATCACTACCAATGTATAAATAA
>NW_022900914.1:28210910-28213425 GCF_012274545.1 Fukomys damarensis | reverse complement strand
CATAAAGAAATGACTCCAATAAGAAAGAAAATCAGTTCTGCTTTAGCCTATAAATATTTAACTCAAATTACACATTAAAAAGCAGACAATTAGTGAATTCAGAGTGCCTGGATCATCTTATCGTTCAGTGCTGTGTTCATTAGAATAGAAAGCAAGATAATTTCCAAAGCACATCTGCATTAAGCTGTCCCGATTCAGTCTGCAGTATCCCTAAATGTTCTGTAGAGACACCAGTGTCATTCTTTAAAAGATTTACGCTAATACATTAAGGGAGGGCTGTTCTGATTTATTTGTCATGTTGGGTTTATTACTTTTCACCAAACCCCAGGCTGACCCTTTAAAGCAAATTGGTGCTTAATTGGGGGCTGTGCTTCAACAATGACAATGAATTATGCTAATGAAACTATCTGCGAGAAAGATGACAGCAGATCTCCCTCAGAAGTCTTTGAGTCATTGTCTCCAGTGTCCAGTGACCATGAGGCATGGGCATTGCTCCATTTGGCGACATTACGCTTTTCCTAAAGGAGTAGGGTCTATGCTGTGGGGCACTACATAGGTGGAGAATGTGAGGATGCCTCTCTGGCATGCAGAAACTCAGTCATCATTTCTGTCTGTTCTCACCCTGTTTCCTACAGCCAACCCAACCCGAGTGGGCGGGAGAGAGCCATACCCTGGCTCTGCAGAAGTGATCCGGGAGTCCAGTAGCACCACGGGCATGGTCGTTGGGATCGTGGCCGCAGCTGCCCTGTGCATCCTCATCCTCCTCTATGCCATGTACAAGTACAGGAACCGGGATGAAGGCTCGTACCACGTGGACGAGAGCCGAAACTACATCAGTAACTCAGCACAGTCCAACGGGGCTGTGGTAAAGGAGAAGCAACCCAGCAGCGCAAAGAGCGCCAACAAAAACAAGAAAAACAAGGATAAAGAGTATTATGTCTGATCCCAAGATCTGAAAAGGACACGTGTATAGAAATAGTCTTCATTTTATCTGAGACATAATATAAACTTATTTACTTTCCTTTTTATGAAGCACATACAAAAGAAGACAGGGAATGCAATCAGGAAGGAAAGACTGTTTTTAAAAAAAAACAAAGCAAAACAAGTATCTCATGCTCTTGTTTCTCAAAAAAACAAAAACAAAAAACAAACAAACGAAAAACCCCAAAAAACAAATAAAACAAAAAAAAAAAAAAAGAAAGAAAATCACAGGGGCCAATAAATTCCCTAACATCCGCAGTGTTTTCATTTACTCTGCCTGTCTTTATGTTGCTGGAACATTTCTAAAAGACAGTGATGACCGCACGCATTCATAAAGCAAAGGAGTATTACAACATCAAGGCACAACACAAAAACAACACAAAACATAACACAAAAAAAAGAAGCTACCTATGATCCTGGATTTAGCCAAAGTGCTAGCGCTTTCCTGAGAAGTCAGTTAGTCTGGTTGCCAGAGAAGACTTGTCCTTGTGAGGGACTCAACCCGCAAACCTTTCAGTTTGCTGCCTGGTGCAACTGGAGCAGTGGTTGGAACTTGAGTTTCATACAAAGTGCTGGCTTTTTTGAAGACTTGTGTAGGAATACATTCAAAAAGCCCCTTTCTGGTTGTGAAAGAAAAAAAAATGTATGGAGGCCTTATTTTCAAAGATGTGAAATATAAGGCGCATTTTCACACTAAAATTTCAAAACAAAAACAAGAGGGCATAGATGCAATCATTGGGAAATTTTCATGCACGCTTACTATGTTATTACATATGTTTATATAAAACCCATCTCTGTGTGCTTTCTGGACTGTGATAAGTGACGTTTTATAGCCTGTTGTATAGAAAATGCAAAATATATCTCTGCTCTTCAGCCATTTTTGGTAAATTCAATGTTATAAGTGTTGCTAAGTATAGGGAGTTTTATGACATCAGAGCAACAATTATTTCAGTCAGATTTTTTTGCCACCATTATAAATTGCCACAATTACTTACTTTTTTAAAAAAAATTACAGTGTAGTGTTTATTCTAAGAAAGATATGTATGAATGTATATAAAAACTCAGCTACTTTTTTTCTTACATGTACAGCCTTCCATTCTGTTGCAGTTAAGTTTTAGTATTTGTATGAAAGGTGTGAATTAGAAGGTAAAATATATACATATATATCTTATAATCTTTTCTACCCTAAATGCTCACATCCTTACATGTGTTCACCATTTGCAATCACACACACACACACGCGCACACACACACGCGCACACGCGCACACACACACACACACACACACACACGAGGAATCCATCAGATATGATGGAAGACCCACATTGAAAAGCAGGAAGGAAGAAAGTTGTGCCAAGGTATATGACAAATGGGGTGATTTGCTTCACTGCGCTCTTGCTTCCAGGAGACTCAGAGAAGATTTTAGTCCATAATGAAATGGAACATTTTCTTATTAAATACAATATCCCTGGTATACTGCTGCATGAATGTGAACCATTATGTGGGCAGATTATGGAAGCAAAATTAGTAATCT
>NW_022900914.1:28167221-28210625 GCF_012274545.1 Fukomys damarensis | reverse complement strand
ATATATATATATATTCTGAGACCTGATGTGCATGACAAACCTTTTTGGAAAGTAAATACTTTCTCAACTAAAAAAGTATTTTCAATCATTTTTGATTCCGTATTACTATCCATTAAAAAGTTATCTTTAGGTTGATTTTTGACTAAATTTTAACTTTTCTGGTTTAAATCTATATCATTAAATATAGTTTTAGCTTAACATGCATTAAATAGTAGGAAAGTACAGATTACTCACTTGTTTTTGCATATTGTTTCAATGATGTTCATAGCAATAAATTATTAGTATAAGAAGGTAATGCAAAGGAAGAGCATTATTAGGATGGAAGGTAAAATTGGTCACATTACTTGAACATCTCCCAGAATGATACTAGATTTCATACAAGATAACAATACCTTTAGAGTTAGCTTTAACCAGCAAAGGCAAAAAATGCAAAACACCTTTTTTGATATTTTAGTTGATGAAAAATGCCAACCAGTGGCCTGGATTTCAGAGTCATGGTAACTTAGAAATATGAATATTCATAGCAAATCACCACTGTCTATGATTGCCAAGTAATTATGTAAGAAGAGTCTTAAAGGCTTTTCATGACCCGAAACTAGATGGTATAAAACTAAAATTTAATGCCCATTACTTCTGTTTCAGGTTTTTATCTCTTTTTAATTCGCCAGGTTAAAGAATTCGCAAGTCTTTTCCCCCCTCACCTCTCTCATTCAGTCTTACTCAGGGAAAGCCAGTGAAATAAAAAGGGAATACAAAACCACTAATTTACAGTTTAAGTTTTTAAAAAAATGGTTTCTCTTCCATTTGATCTAGTAACTTGAACTAGTTTCATCTGGAAAGATTCTAATATATTATAAAAAATAAATTGAGTGGTGGTGTATCGGTGAGGCATGATGCTTGGGATTGATTTCAATGTTTCTTCCCAACATAAATTTTAAAATTTCATGCAATGATATCATCTAATATCGCCAGTAAAATATTTCTAATTTTATTGGCCTACTTAAACATCTAACTGTTTTTCTTCCTGAAAGGAGAAAGAAAAGAGAGGAACATGAGTTAGGGAGAGAAAAAGATTAATAAAATCTGAGAATTTTCATACCAAAAGTATCAGGGTCCGTGCATAGTTTGTAATTAATAAAGGATTTCACACTACCTGGCATAAATTTGATTACATCTCTAGACTGTAACTTTTCTGATTGAGTATGCTTCTTTTTTATCCATGTAATGTGTTGCCTTTTTTAAAACAAACAAACAATTACTATAATAATGTGTGAGGTGGTCAGTCCCCAAGACATCAAAGAAAGGCCACACGATCTTACCCTTCTAGTGCTTTGTGTGATTGGGTATCTAAGGGGTTTGTTTTGTTTTGTTTTTCTGTTGCAAGGCCAATTTATCCATTACTGGAAATGCTAAGCAAGTGGAATTTACTGTTTTATTAATAAAATATTTCTTAATACAACTGTGGATTTATTGATTCAAAAATTATGTGCGGCACCACTTTGTGATAAAGTGGAACAGCAGGAAAGACTGCATTTGAAAAGAAATCCAGTCCTCAGCCAAGCAGAGGAATAATACTAACTTCTTTTTCTGTATTTTAAAATTCAGTTAAAGTTTCTACCTTCATACACTTAAAGATACAGCCACTAAATATATCTTTTTTATATCTGTTTGTTGTGTTTGTTTTTTTGGGTTTTTTTTTTCTTATTGAGTTTATTGGTACATTTTAGGTATACAGTACAGTTACATTCATCATTGGGATCTTGTGCCTTTACATGACAGGATATTTGAAGATACAAACTCACAGAACTAGTTGAAAACAACATGAAGATAATCATTTCATAAATAAAGTTTTCTCTCTAAAAAGAAAGGAACTCTGTGATTAATTCCAACACTGTCATTCACTAGCTAAAATTACCTACTTCTTTGATTCTTTTCTTAAATATGAATTAAGGAAAATAATACCAATCTCATAGGATGGTAAGGGAAATATAAACTGGTGTTATATCTAGCATAACTGAGTACAAATAAAAGGTAACTACTAGTAACTAGTATTTTACATAATAGTGGAAAACGTCAAAAATGTGTGCTTTGTGTTATCTTTAAAAATACAAAGGTGTAAAGGAACATACTTATTTGTCTCATATAAATATATTTATTTCTCACAAAGGGGAGTAGCTTTTTGGCAATCAGAGTACCCATCAGTAAGTTTTCATTGGAAACTTTTAAAATCTCTTTTTCCAAACATAAAAGATTTGAATATGTGCTCAATACAATCTGTACCTGTATTATAGATACAAGTGTAATTGAATTCTTAATATTGATATTTCTTAAATGTAATAAATAAAATAATCCTTTTTTTTTTTTTTTTTTTGGTACCGGGGATTGAACTTGGGTCCTTGTGCTTGCAAGGCAGGCCACCAAACCACTGAGCTAAATCCCTGGCAATAATCCACATTTTTAATGTCTCAATTAAAGGCTATGTAATTCAGCTCACCTTCAAAACATATAGCATTCCAAAGGCAGTAGCTATATAAAACCCATGGTTAATAAACAGTCCTGGGGGACTGGGAGTGTTAGATTCCCCAAAGCCAATGATTCAGTATCAGCTGCTACAAATGTATATGTGATTTTAAGTATGGTATAGTGATATTAAGTATATATAACTATATATGCATTTGAATATTTCTAATTTTATATATTATAATTTGGAAAAAGTTTGTAGGTGAACATTTTCCTGGGAAAAGTGTTTTATTAAGTCCATCAATTTCTCGAATCCGAAATTCTGAAATTCAGAACCAGTGAGATACTGGATATATACAAAACTTTGTTATAAAATTATACTAAAGTTGAAGGATTCATTGAATATCAAGAAAACACCATGGAGATCTCATGAATCCACTTTAGTAGTACCATTCTATTATATAGAAGAAATAACCTTGATTAACTAGATATCCAGCTAGCTAAACAGCTTTCATGAAAATTAATTCTTTTTTCAGTACCAGGGACCAAACTCATGACCTTGCACTTGCAAGGCAGGTGTGGTGCCACTGAGCTAAATACTTAGCCCTTGTGAAAATTAATCTTGTTTCATATTTACAAGTTCACTGTTCAAATTTTTATTTAGAATTATCATGCAAACTCTACTCATCACACATATATCCATTCTTGTGAACAACTTCATATTCATCTGATGGCAAACTTCTCCAAGGATTGGAGCACTTGATCTAGCATTTTGAAGATAGTCTGTATACATCCAACATCCAACAAGGTCCTCTCCAACCAAAGCAAATGTTTTTAAACATGCAAAGGTCATTGATATTTGAGAGTGATAGAATGAAAAATACCTAATTGAATATATGGTTATATTTAAATTAAAAAGGGAGAAAAGAGCTCTTCAGAATAGTCAATGGCATCTTTGATCATTTTTTATAATCTTCCTTTATCCAATCCTAATCCATACAAGTGGCTCTGGATTAACTGTGGAACATACATCTTGTATCTGAACAAGTACCCATGTCACCGAGAGCAGCTTCAAATGAGACAGCAATTCTGGGTGAGGAACTTGGATATTCAAGGGTATCTGATGTCTTTCATTTGAGCTTATCCCTATGAAAGTAATTGGGTTGGTTTATACAGTTCCACTGAGCAACCATAACACCTTGAAAAAATGAACTACCAAGGCACACTTGCAGTCTTCCAGTAAAAATAATGATAAATAAGTCTTATTGAATACCTCTGATCTGTAATAGTTCAGAAGTTTACTGTTTGGAAAAATGTCCCTTAGGCAAGATAATCTCAACGCTAGTCTGGCATAAACTCAAAATTATAGAAAATTAGATCTAAATCCTAGATTTGAAAATTACAGTTATGGGACCTTGGGTAATCTGACTCAATCATACAAAATTTATTCAGCTGTAAAACTGAGATAATGAGACAACCTGTAGAACTGTGAGGATCAAAAAAATATAATGAATTCAAGTGTTTTTTCATAATCAGAGATCAATATTTTAGTGCAAAACTGTAATCCCATCCTCAAAAGGATGAGGCAGGAAATCATGAGTTAGAGGCCAGCCAGGAATACAACAAAAAGGCAATATTGTAGTGGAAAAAATTTCTTGAGCCAAGCATGATGTCTCAAGAATCTGTAATTCTAGTACTCAGAAGGAGGATTTCAAGTTCGTCTGGCCAAGGCTTCATAGCATGATCCAAGCCACCCTAGACGATATATCAAGACTTTGTCTCTTAAAAAAAAGTCTACCTCTTTAATAGGTAAAATGAAAGTGTACTAAGCAACTACTGAGTAGAACCACAACAAAATTGTTAAGAACAGAGCTTTGAGGGCCAAGGATTTAGCTCAAGTGGTTCCCGCCTGCCTCACAAACTCAAGGACATGAGTTCGATCCCCAGTACAAAAAAAAAATCTTTCAGTTAGTATTTTTTACCATAGAAACAACATTGTACAATGTACCAGACAAAGCATTGTCCAGCCGTGGCTATAAGGCTAGCTTGTTTGCAATGCTTTAGATTATTCAGCTTTCCATTAGGGGAACAAAATATTTGACATACACAGTTTAAAGGAGCAAAGTTTCATTTTGGCTCCTGGTTTCAGAGGTTTCAGTCCAAGGCACAAACATCACAGTAAAGGGTATGGTAGAGAAAAGCCGCCCATCTCATGGCAGCCACGAAGCAGAGACCAGAGAAAGAGCTGGAGAAGAAAAGGCCAGGGAGTAGATATATCCCCCAAGGTCCCACCCACATGGCCCATCTACACATATCCAGAAGTTTACTTTAGTAATCCAGCTATCTCTCAAGCCCGATAACTTGACAAATAGCACTAAACATCATAAATATGCATTTTATTGTAAGATAATTGTGGTTCCTTATATCTAGCTCTCTATAATTTTTATTCATTGGTTCTAATGTTTTTGTGCAGAATAGAACATACTCTATCATCCACATGATAGCCTTTCCAATACCATCCGCCTCCACTAAGCCTTGTCTGAGTTTTGTCTTCTCTAATGTTAACATTGTTTTCCCTTGGCCACAATTTTCTCAAATTTCTCTGCTTAATAAGCTTCTCTCAAATCTTTGTTCCTAAAATGTGATACTGAATGACCACAATACTTGATAACCAGATTACAATGACTTTATTTAGACATTTTTTCTTCTGTGATAATGGCATTTAAGTTTTCATAAGTTTAAAAAGCATATACTTGTTCAAATTAGATTCATCAACTAAAGCCATTAGATTTATTTTTAAGACGTTTCCTTTAACTTTTGCCAATGGAGTTTATTTTTTGAATTTAAAGGTAGATTTCCTATCTACCCATGAGATGTTTCTGTCTATTGAATTTAAATACTGATCAACTGAGAAAAGTTTATATCTTGGTTCTTTCATATAATGTCCTAACATTCATTACCAGCAAATTTTATATGTATCTGGATAAGAGTTGATCCCTTAGGAAAGATATTTGCAGAATGCCTGAAGAGACCTCCCCTATAAATGCTTTTCACCTGCAAGTACTTCTGCTGCCCCAGGGATATTTGGTAATGTCTGGAGAGTATTTGGCTTGTTATGTTATGGATAAATATGGAGAATGGCATCTACTAGATAAAGACTTAGGTTGCTACTAAAAAACCAGCAGTATACAGAAAAGCTATGCCCCCTCAGAAAAAAACAAACAATTGTCCTGTCTAAATTGTCAACATTGCCTAGGTAGATAGGCATAATACACATCAACCGGCTGGAATCAAACATATCAACTTGCCAATAATCTCTTGAGTGGTGATCATTCAGTATATCCATCTTGTTTACCAGAAAATGACAAGAAACACATTTGCCTGGCAATCTGGATACAAAATAAGTTTGTATTAATCTGCCAGTGAATCTACTCAGAAGGAGTATTAGCTTAACTGGAAACAACTTTTATTAATTATTACTACCTCTTTTATAATGTAGCCATAAAGCATCTATTTGAAAAAGTAATTCTAGTTTATATTTCAAGGCCATCACTATAGAATTTAAAATATCCTTTGAGGATAACTTTTGAAATCAGGTCAGAATAATGCTTCTTCTATTCTTTGAGTGTCATAACCTTACTTTTTAAAAATGTCAAAAGTAACCAGTACAGTTCTCACATTCACAATCAAGTTGTCTGGAATGTTATTGGCCTTGACTTGGACAGATAAACCTTTGAAAAAAGGACCTGAAAATCATTTAATCTTTGCCTACCTCAAATGTCAACTCTCACTGGACTTCATTGTACTTTATCCTAGTTTCACTGGCCCTCTATTCAGCTGGGGTCTAATGTCAGGAAGCTTAGGTATATGTGTGTGATTTCTGGCCTGCTTAGCCCACCCAAGGGGTACCAATATGCCTTTTGTCATTTTTTTAAAATCATTTTCAGAAGGCTGCTTTGTGCTATAATTTAGAGTGTCCCTGTAACAGCCTATGTGTTAAAAGGCTTCATTGGCAGATGGAGGCACTAACAGGAAGTAGTTAACCAAGGGAGAGTTGAGTCATTGAAGTGTGCCCTTAAAGGACATATTGTCACCCTGAGCCCTTCTCTCTCTTTCCCTTCCCACCTACTATGAGGTGAGTAGCTTCTTCTGCCATGTGCTCACACTATGCTGTATCATTATAGGTCCAAAGTAACAGGGCCAACTAACCATGGAGTGAAACTATGAATCAAAGTAAACCTTTTCATTTACTAGGGTCACTAGCAGCATCTGTGACAGTTTCGTAGGTTCTGTGACTTATACTTCTACTTACATCGAACACATTCAGTTGCCTATATAGTAAAATCAGTTTTTATCTGAGTACCATATTATCCAAAATGATATCACTTAATTCACAGAACAGTCTTTTTTGTTTTCCCTGTGGTTCTATGATGATTTTCTCTGGAAGACTAAAGCTACTTTTGGACATCTTATAATTATTTTCTATCATAAGTTGAATAGTCTATGAACTTGCATCCTTTTCTCAGTTTTAGTAGGAAAATTTAATCCAGTGCCCATCATATTAATACCAATTTAAGTCCAAAGCAGATTGCATTCTCCCCAAACTATAACCTTGGACTGTTGGGCAAGTTGTAATTCTTTTCAGTTGATAGGGAAAAGGTAGTCATGGAAACAGATTCAGCTTTTTTTGTTCTTTTTTTTTAATAATTATTTTTTTGTCAAAGTATTCCTCCCAATGGATTCCTCTCATGAGCCAACTCAACCTCTGCCCACTGTGAACTCCCTCAGAGGATTGCCCAGTTGGCTGGGACAGTGGGCATGGAGAAAGCATAGAAAATGAACTTCAAAGGCCTAATATTTCTTTACCTAACAATCCTGGTGAGGAATGTGAATTTTATAGTCAGGCGGTGTGGTGGGGCAGGTCATGTCTTTAATGTTGCTAGCTGGCCCAGACACACTAGGCAGGGTATGGCATCTGACCCTCAGCTGTAGGATATAGACCCTTGCCCTATGCCTGTGGCCTTTCCTTTGGTTTGTGGCAAACATTCCACACCAGATGCCGCTCAGGTCTTTACACTCTTCCTATTTCTCCATCAACCATATTTGCTTTTTCTGTGGGTTAGAAATCTTCATGATCCAAATATGGGTTTTAGAGAATGACCATATGGCTTTCTTCAAAGGAATTTTTACAGTCTTCACTACAAACAAAGGAAATGTACATCGAAATGGTCTTACACTCTGGATGCAGTCTGATTTTTCTTCTTGTCTTTTAATTTATTTTATCTCCATGTATGAAAAAGAGTCAGACAGCACACTGCACATGTTATTCTACTCACATGTACCTAATCTGTTCATTTACTTTGGGGCTCAATTATGAAAAAATATTATATTCTCTATTTGAGTCATCACCATTACTTTAGAAGAAGTCATTCTCTTACCTCTCCCTGATTCCCCTTTCCCTCATTTCTGCATGCAGAAGAAGGGGAGAAAGCAGCCATGACCTGGGGAAGTAGTTTTCAAAGTGAGTTCTTAGAAAACTCTGAACTCAGCCACAACAATTTCCCTTGATTCTTTCTTCCTTCTCATTGTATCTGACCTCCAAATTTGTATTTTTTAGTTTCAATACTGTTTATAGGCTTTCCCATTTTTCTTTAGCTGAATTTACCTCAAGATCATCTGGCTGCTGCTAACACATATTTTCTCTATGCTTTAAATATTTGTTTATTAAGGGATGAGACCTTGCTATGTGGTTCCACTGGCCCCAAACCCCTGGGATCAAGCAATCCTCCTGCCTCGGCCTCATCAGTATGGGAATATAGATGTGCACCACAGTACTAAGCTTCTCTGTATTTTTGAAAATTTTTTCTCCCCAAATCCACAGCATATAGACCTGTCCTGAGAATTCCCTTCCCTTTTCATCATAAATGTCACAAGATTCCTGTTCCTCCTATTTCTATATCTGCTCCTCATTGTCTCATCTCATGTTGGAATTAGGTCAGAGTACTAACTGAAATTATTGTCATTCAAGACTTACCCCCAAATTCTACTTTTAATAAGATTAAACTTTCCACAGTTAAAGTAAATTGCATATTGGCACTGTGCCAACTTTCCTACCCAGACTGTAAAATTGTATCAATTCCTCTACATAAAACCACATATTCTTCTTTATGTCTACCAAAATACTCTAATCGTGCTGAACTAGTTTTTTGTTTTTAGTAGTACACGTTTGCAATACATGATGATTCCACCCCTCATGGGGAATCGGTGCATGTAGATGACACCTCTTACGTCTTTATCCATTCTCTCTCTCTCCCCTCTTTCTTCCCTACCTCCATCTGTTCGTCCCCTTCCTTTTGCAAAAGATCTATCTCCCTACTTTCTATTATCTATCTTTTATATTGCTCTACTTATATTCCGAATTTCTCATATAAGAGAAACTGCGATACTTAAGCTTGTGTGCCTGATTTATTTCACTTAGCATTATGGTCTCAAGGTGCATCCATTTTGCTACAAATGAGTAACATTTTCCTTCTGTGTAGCTACTAGCAAATATTTTACTTTGTTTCTGATAAGTTTGGATTTTAAAATGTTGTAATGTAGGAGTGCAGATAAGGCTTTATTGTTTCTTAGATCAACAGAAAAAGTTATATTTATTGCTTAAACATAATATTTTGAAGTTTAGATGCATTTCAGAATGATAAAATCTGCTATTTAACAAATGCTCATCTCACATATGCATAATCTTTGTGGTAAGACTACTTTAGATCCATTCTTGTTACAATATAACATATTGTCGTGTACTATAGCCACCATATTGTACAACATATCTCTTGAACTTCTTCCTCCTAAATATAATTATAACCTTTTGACCAAAATCTCCTTATGTGACCCACCCAAGCCTATGGCAACAACCATTGTATTCCCTACTTCTGTAAGATAAACTTTTTAGATTTTCCATATGAATGAGACAAAATGGTACCTACTTATTTTTCTTATCCTATCTTACCATATCTTCCAACTATATTCATGTTGTCACAATGAAAAGATTTCATTCTTTTTATGATCAAACAGTATCTCATGGACACTTAAAGGGATTAAGACAACTCAGAATGCTTTCAGAAATCATTAAGTGATTTAGGAAGTATTATCAAAGAACTCAAGTAGCCAAATTTACTAAACAGGTTTCTATTATTTTTTATTCTTCAGTTATGAGGATATGGAGAACATTGTGGTTAATGAGAATCCATGATAATTCAACATAATCTTTCTAGCTTTATCCTATTACAAGTTATTTCATGGAGTAAGTGAAAACATCATACTTTCCCTTTCTTTTGAGGGTTGCTAATAGAGATAAGAAATTCGAACAATAATATGTCAGTAACATACATCTGGCTTTTATTTTCATTAAGTTTATTGGTACTTTTTAGGTATACAATACAGTTACATTCATCATTGGGATCTTGCACCTTTATATGACAGGTCTTGGTTCTCATTTTTCCCCATACCACCCCTGCCCTCCCTTCACCCCCTCCACCCTTTCCTATTTACAAACTTTGTTTCCATTTTTTCCTTTTCCCATATTTTTTCTTTTCCCTTCTTTTCTTTCCCCTACCCTTTCCACTTTCCCTACTCCTTCAGTCCTTTTATTTCTATTTCATAGTATCAATTATACAATTTGAACCTTATTTACTCTTTTAGTTTTTCATACCAGAGAAATTATGCGGTATTTACACATGTGACTTATTTATTTCACCCAAGAGTATATCCTCAATATGAATCCCATTTTCCTATGAATGACTCTAATCTCTCATTCTTTATGGCTGAGTAATATTCCATTTTATAGAAAAACCACATCTTCTTTATCCAGTCTCCAACTGATGGGCATTTGGGCTATTTCCAAATTGTAGCTATTACAAACTGTGTCACTATAAATGTGAGTGAACATATATTGCTGTGGTATGATTCTTCTAATTATTTTGGAAAGATACTCAGCAGAGGGATAGCTGGCCAAATGGGACCTCTAATCCTAGTTTTTTTGAAATATCTCCATATTGATTACCACAGTGGTTGCACCAGTCTGAACTCCCACAACTGGCTTTTAACTAAAACAAAAGATGTTAAAGAAAAAATGATGATGCAGAGGATCTAAATGTAATCACACATTTAAGTGAAGTGTTGGTGGTGATGATATTTCTTATAGTTAGCACATTCCATCTATTATTTCATTATAGCTTATGACTTTCCTCTGAGGCAGCTACGACTGGGATTTATATCTTCATTTTGTAAATGATAACACTGAGGCGCAGAAAGGTTAAGAAACCAAATGAAAAGTGACTTCTAGAAATAAATGAACACCTCATGTGTTAAGTCTCTCCTGAAACAGGAAGAACTAAATTTAGAATCATGGATTAGAAGAGATTTTTTAAAACTTTATTTAGTAGATGAGGGAATTTGGGCTTAAAATTCAGAAGTGACTCACATGAAATTACTTAGCCCATTAGCAGCAGAGTTAGCCCAAAAGCCCAAGTCCCCTGACTCTGATGCCCACATCCTGTCCTCACTGCCAAGATGTGTGGACTCCACAAGCAGAAAACAAAATGCACCCATTAGTGATGCTCTCATCACTTTCCCAAGCTTGCTTCCTCTTCCTCTGATGTGAGTCTTTTAGCTGACTTTGCTTTTATCTGATAAAATTATTGCTTTACATTTGGTGGCAAAAGGGCAATGTCTAGAATGCAGTGGCTACTCAATAGATTTTTTAAAAATGAGTGAGTCAATACAATCGGGTAGGCACTAACATTTTTTTACTAATATTCACATATTATTTCTATGATGTAACTGAGCAATGTACAGTTCAAAAATCATTGGGTCAGTGGGGAGGATAAACAAGAAATTTGTTTTGTTGCCAGTGTTTCGTGGCCTACTGTCTCAATTGTAAAACATGCCTTCTGCTATCCATTTCCTATGACCACAGAGAATGAACAAGGACTGTTTTTCAATACCCTTGAGATTTGCGCCATCCTCTTAGAAAACAGTGTCAGCTAGGAATAATGGTGCACAGCTATAATCCCAGTGCTCTGGGAGGAGGAGGCAGGAAGACTTCAAGTTAGCTCTAGCCAATCCTGGGCAATTTAGAGATTTAGTGAGTGTTAGTGGCTTGTGTCTAGATGTTCCTCCAAAGCCACATGCAGTCATGGGGGGCGGTACTTTTCAGAGGTGGCTGGGATTAAGAGTGTGTGATTACTAAATCAGTTCATTGATTAGTTTTGCATAGTTCTTCTGGCTAGGATTAAGGATATGAATGCTACACCCACCCTAGGGTATGTAGTTTGCATAATATAAGGGACAGAAAGTGGGCTAATATGCCCTTGCCTGCCTGCTTACTATAGACCATTTCTCTGCGACTGCCCTCTGCAATGACACCCTGCCTTGGAGCCAACCAACTATGGACTGAAACCTCTACAAACTATAAGCCAAATAACCCTTTTCTCCTTTAACTCTGTGTGTTGGGTATTTTGTCACAGCAACAGAAAAGTAAACTGAGACAGTGAGACTGGCTCAAAATAAAAAATTAAAAGGCTTGGTGTAATGGTGTAAATTCAGTACTCAATAAAGTACTCAGGAAGCTGAGGCAGGAGGATTGCTGGGAGTTCTAGGCCACCCTAAACTACTTAGTGTGTTCAAGGCCAACCTGAACTACATAGTGAGACCCTGCCTCAAAAATTTATGTAGATAGATAGATAGATACATACATACATACATACATACATACATACATACATACATACATAGGCTGGGAATGTAGCTCAGTGTGGAGGCCTTGGATTCAACCATCAGTACTGAAAAGAACTGTTACATTGCCCACTACTTTTGCTTTAACACCTAGAATATTACTTTTTCTTTTTACACCATCTATGCAGATTTCAAATTTTCTGATTGTCATCCTCTCAACAGCTTGACTTCAGAATTCTTTATGAGCCTCCGTCAAAGATCTCCACTCAAGTTAAATCTCAGTTACTGAAGAATGATTTGTATATAACAGAATTTGTTTCAAACATCAGTGCATCATTTTTAAGTGCATGATTTGGAGATTCACCTTTAATGACTATTTATGCCATTTGTCCCGTTTTCTTACCTGTCACCAACTGAAGCTGTTTGCCCCTCTTACAATATCTCACCTCCCTTTTGGGCCTAGTGTATCATTGTATTAATCTCACCTCATATGCACTTGTCCTGTCACTCACGGAGGCCCCTAACTAAAGTCACTTATTTTTGCCAAAGTCTTTTCAAGAACACTTCAATTTCTTGTCCATTTTCATGGACTGGCATAGCAGTATGTCCATCTGCAGCTCCGCCTTTAACCCTTGACCCTCACCTTTCTCTGAAGTCTCATACACGGATAATTGTCTGCCAGACGCCCATCCGTTAGGTATCCCTACCATGTGTCCCACAATATTCTCAGCACCTCCAAGTTAATAGCATTTTTATCTTCCTGGTCACAGTTAGTGACATATTTTAAATTATGCCTGGCATCTTATGGAACTATGAACATCTCTTTTCCATGTCTACTACCTCGAGTCCAGTTTTCTCCTTTTGCAGTATCTTTTATTAGTTTATGGTGTCACTGTTATTGGTTGGACTTTTATAACCCCTTTCTAACTGTTCTCTAACCTCCACATCTATCATCTCTCAGATCCATCCTTCATATAACTCACTTTTACTTATACTATTCTGTTACACAAGTGCAGGGTAAGCTGGGGATTTAGCTCAGTGGTTCTCACAAGTGCAAGGTCCTGAGTTTGATCCCCAGTACCAAAACGCAGCTCAGGAGACCCATTCTAGACCTTAAAATTATATCACATTTTACACTGATGCCAATTTTCCATGCACTTGCGTGTGTGTCTGTAACTTTTCTTGTTTTCTTACCTTAGCCTAAAATCATTTTGCCAAATCCTTTACCAGTAGAACGCAATCTCCTCTTCAACGCCCACATCCTGATCTTTAGTAAGGCTTTCTCTGATCAACCCAGTTGGAACTAATCCCTTCTTCATTCATACACACATTGCCTGTGCATCTATTAATCACTGACTTTATTTTATGTTGGTCTATGGCTATGTGTTTATGTATTTTTCCAACTGATGTACTTTCAAATCACAACTTCCTCAAGAACACTATAAATGCAGTTTAGAATTGCTTTCTACTCCTGTGTTGACATAGCCGCTTGTTCCTATCCCTAGGATTACATTTAGTCTAGAGAAATTCTTCTATAGGAATTATATATAATACAATATTTTACAAATCATTCTGTATTCATACTCATAAAAGGTAAGAACATTGCTTTTGAAAACTTTATTTATTCACTTCTTTCTGTGAAACATCTATGATGTGTATGCCCTGATGTGGGCATTCAATATATAATTGTGAGTCCAGAAGTAACTTCTATTTCACTGAGGAAACAAAGAACAATAAAGAAGTACAGGCATACATCATACATTTGTGTTACAAATGAATATGAGTACATGGTAAAAGAAGTTACCTAGGCATAAGATCGGGTTAAGTGATAAGTTGTGTCATGAGGGTGGATTTGATGAGGTGAAAGTGGCGGAAAGCTTTGGTAGAAAACAACATCCCTGTATCAAGAGAAGCCTGATACCGAAGAAGGGCCAAGTGAAGCTCAGTGTGACTGAAGAACAGAGAAAAAGTGTATCGGGACAGAAGGAGCAGTTTGGCAAATGAAGCTTAAATATTAAATACACTGGATAATTTTGTCTAAAGGTAACAGAAACTTACCTTACTGGGGAAATGAAATGGTTCATAAAGAAAACCCAAAGAGATGGTAATCCTGTGCTAAGCATTTTCATCATTACATGTCTGCAGTTCATTTCCTAGCATTTGGCCAGACATGACTTTGTTACGGGTGATATAAACGGAAAGGCCCTCTAACTTTGCCTATATTTGATAGCACTTTCTCCTAATCCAGAAAGTCTGTCACAAGAACGAAGAATTATGACTGTTTGAGATTAAAATTGAAAGTCTGAGTTTGTTTAAGCATAAATTTGCTCTTTGATTTTTTTCCAAACTAAATTTCCCATACTGCATAGTACTGACATTTACTAAAGTGTACATAGCTAATTTTCTTCCAACGAGGGAGAAAGTCATCTTTTCTTTGAGTATCAATTGCATCAAATGTAGATTTCCTTGCATTTATGCACTGTGTTGTATGAAAATTCTACATCTTACTTCTGAACAGCTAACAGATATATGAGAATTAAGACAGAGAAAATCAGACTTCTAAAGTCCATCTCATGCTCTTCCTAGGCCTTTTGCTCACTGAGGAGAATAGAAAGATAAATCACTCATATTATTCATATTTTTAACTATCTTTTAAAACTTAGCACCTCTTGCTAAGATTCTGCTTCTAGGGATGACTCCCACTCTGTACACAAGTGACCAGCAGTCGCCTTTGTCGTGGTCCACCACAGCTGCACTAAAACTCCTAACCCAAGAATGGGCACACATGCACACACACAGACAGCACAGAGTCCTTAAGAAAATGTGTATGATTCACCCATCATGAGTTTTAATAAAATTTTGTAATGTGGGAAATAGCATTCCACATGAAAATGTTAGAGAAATGATTTGGTGCGAGACAGAGGACAGAAATACAGGCTGGCCCTGGACCATTGTAAAGACATATCTGATGCCAGTGAACGTGGAGTGTGCAATGACTAATAATAACTGGTGTGATTTTTCTATCTCTTGGTCATTTCTGCCGGTTGGAGAAACTTGTTCAAACTTACCCGTGAGTAAATAGACAGACACTATTTTTGGATGGAACTTTTCTAGTTTTGCACACATAATAAAAATGATCCATAAAATATGTTTGGAATTTCATGGTTTAGGCTGACAACAGCTCTATAATGACAAGAGCTAGGATACAAGTGGAACATCTGCTAAACCAAAAATTAAAACTGTAGACAATAGAGAGGAATAACTATGTTGGCCTGGAAAAGTATTCATAAATCAGAAAACTTTTGATACAAATGGTTAAGGTAAAAGAGAAAAAGTTTAAAATGTATTTGAAAATGTTTTTCAAAAAGATACAGAATTATAAATATCAAAGAGATAGAAAGATGTAATAAAGATATTAATAGCTTTGTTATTTCACCTAAGTTTTAAAATGGATTAACAAACATTTCCACAGAAATATAACTTATCAAAACAAACACAGGAAGAAATGACAATTAATGAGAATTCAAAGTATTTAATAAATAGGTTGGATATTTCCCTCTATAATAGGAACACCAACCATTCAAGAACAAATAATTTCACCCTCATAAAAACTATTTCAGAGTACAGACATATGGGAACACACTACCATTAATTTTATGTTACTGGCAAATCCTTGATAGCTATCAAGTATAGTGTTCTAGAAAATGAAAACCCAGTATCACTCATGAAGATAAATGTAAAGATTTTAATGGCTTAGCAGATTAATTCCAGATATATTATAGTAAAAGAAAATGGTGAATTTATTTCAGAAATTTGAAATGAGACTAGCATTAGAAAACATATTTGTAAGTCATTACATTAACATTTTTTCAAAACTAATTGAATAAAATTCAGCATATATTCATAACTTATAAAATTGAGTAGAAATAAAAAGAGATTTTCTTAATCTAGCAATGTTGATCTACCAAAAAACCATAACAATTATCACAATTGATGGAGAAGTGTTGAAAACATTTCCTTTAAAATCTGGAACAAAGCATTCATTATTTCCATTCATGAATCTAGCCATTATGATAAGAAAAAGAAACATACTCTGTAAATATTGACAAGACTGCTATTATTTGCAGATAATAATAATTTATTATAACCAATAATAGTTTTGTAAAACTGAATGTAATATCAACACACACAAATCATTTGTGCCTCTCTACAACAATAAAGACAAAATATTAAAATACTATCTAAATCGCTTCAATATCTAATCTAGAATAAATCTAACATAAGATATGCAAGCTTTTATACAGAAAATTATAAAATATTTTGAAGGACATTATAATGAAACTAAACAAAATGAGTGTTAAAGGATTGGAACTCAATATCATAAATAATCCAAAATCATAAATCAGTTCTGGTCAGGTTGATCTCCAAATTAAGGGCAATTCAAACCAGTCTCCAGAGTGGTAGTTGTAGCTACTGATCTTGATAAACTAATTCCAAATTAATATAGAAGAGCAGAAACTCAAGCTTAATCTAGAGAATCTTGAAGAAGCAAAATGGGCTGAGATGTCCTACCAGGTATTCAGAGCTTTTATAAAGCAGCTATAATAAGACACACAGAATTGCAAGCATAGACAAATAAAGCAGTGGAACAAAATAAGGTAACCCACACATTTGGAAATAAAATGTATAAGAAAACTAGCATTTGCTATCAGAATAGAAGGAAATAATTTGTTCTTGGACAATTGATTATTCATATGTTTAAAAAATCATAAAGCTGGACTTTTATTTCTCATCTTATATAAAAATAAATTCTGGAGGTATACTGAAGATTTACATAAGAAAGCCCAAAGAGTAAAACACTTAAGAGAACAGAGTACAATATCATTGTAACGGCCTGTTAAGACTTTCTTTCATATTGTTGGTGGGAGTGCAGACTGGTGCAACCACTGTGGAAATCAATATGGAGATACCTCAAAGAACTAGGACCAGAGGTTCCATTTGACCCAGATATCCCTCTGCTGGATATCTTTCCAAAATAATTAAAAGAATCATACCACAGTGATATATGTACACCCATGTTTATAGCAGCACAGTTCATAATAGCTAAAACTTGGAAACAGCCCATTTGCCCATCAGTTGGAGACTGGATAAAGGAGATGTGGGTTTTTTTTTCTATAAAATGGAGTACTACTCAGCCATAAAGAATGAGAAATTAGAGTCATTCATAGAAAAATGGATGCATGTTAAGGCCATACGCTTAAGTAAAATATATAGGACACACATGTGTAAATACCAAGTCCTTTCTCTCTGGTGTGAAAAACTAAAAGTGTAAATAAGGTTCAAATTGTATAATTGACAATGTGAAATAGGCAGAAAAGGGCTAAAGGAGTAGGGGAAGTGGGAAGGGTAGGGGAAAGGAAAGAAGGGAAAAGAAAAAATATGAGAAAAGGAAAAAATGGAAACAAACTATATTTGGAAATTAAACCATAAGACCAGTAGCTTTCAATGGGAAAGAGTCTGGAAGAAACATTTTCTTTAGTAAGAATCTCCAGGGATGGGGATTTAGCTCAGCGATGCTGTCCTTCTAAGTGCAAGATCCTGAGTTTAATCCCGATGTTGAAAAAAATAAAATCTCCAAAAGTCAGTTAAGTAAACTGAATTCAAGACACATGTATCCACCAAAGTAAAGGTATCAAATAGGCAATTGGATGCATTTGCTTGAGCAAACAGTTAGAAATTTAAATTAAATTCCACTGGCCCTGACACATGGAAAGTCAAAGCAGGTGCTTTTATCCAAGTTACAGGGAAAAGCAAGGAACCTGTGATAGTTTGGATCCGGAGTGTCCCCCAAAGTCCCATGCACTAATATCTTGGTGTCAACCTGAGCCACTGCTGGGAGGTGGAGGAGCCATACAGGAGAAGGGCGAGTGGGAAGAAGTTAGGGTGAGTGTGTGCCCTTGAGGAACGTACTGGTCACCCAGCCTTTTGCTCTCTTTGCTTCCCCTCTGCCATGAGCTGAGCTGCTTTGCTGTGCTGCCACGGGCTCCAAGCTACAGGACACAATAACTATGGACTGAAGCCTCTGCAACTGTAAGTCAAAATAAGCCTTTCCTCCTTTTAAGTTGTTTATGTCAGATATTTTGTCGTAACGGAGAGCTGACTAACAGTCCTTATAGGAATAAACTCTGTGGCCTTCGCATACTTACATGTCATGAGGGAGCAACTTAGAAGGCAGCAGCAGTCACGCAGGCTATTGGAAGGCCAAGAAAGGGTTGTGTCTTCCTAACCAAGGGATGACAGGGCACTAGGTGAGGAATGGCTTGCTGTACTGGAGGTCGAGCATGAAAAAAAATCTCTCCTTGCTAATTGACAGGTGGTGAAGGTTGTTTATCTCATCTCAGCAAACCCATCAGAGGAAAAACTAATTCACATGTTCCAGGGAAAAAGGAATAATTCAAACAAGATCGGGATCTAATTACTACTTGACACAAGGATTTTCAGTCCTGGAAATTCATTAAAATCTCCTGGTGCTCAGGCCTCACCTCTTGAGTAGGACCCAGGAATGCTAATTTTCTAATCGGATAACCTGCCAATTAAACTATATATTTATTAATCTATAAAAACTATAAAGGTGATTTTAATGTATACCAAGGATTGAGATGGATCACAGAAAATATGTGTGCTAAAATCTCTGCATCTCTGTTTCCATGGACCAACTTTTCCATGTACCTCTTTGGAGATTATATCTAGGTATAGATATAGATATAGATATAGATATAGATATAGATATAGATATAGATATAGATATAGATATATCATTCCTCTTTGGTTTATCTAGGCAAATCAGAGAAATCCAGTAATATGTATGTATATAACTCCAAACAATTTAAAATAATATTAGTAAAGTTATGATTCCCTTAGCTAACAGTAAGTAATAAACAGTGATGGTACTGAGTCCTTACTTTCTTATTCTATAGCACAGTTATGGGACTGCTTCTGGATGACTTTGTTTCTAATTGGGACAGTCTCTGTGTGTTCATTTTTCTTCCTATTTATTCCATATATTAGGGGCTGGGGATGTACCTCAGTGGTGCTATGCCTGTCTGGCAAGTGCAAGGTCCTGAGTTTGATTTCCAACACCAAAAAAAAGAGACAATGACCTATTTATTCCATATATGTACAATTCACCATCCTAACTAGTGTGATTTCCCTGAACAAAAATCAACTTGAATCTCTTTTTCAACCCCCACAGAGCCTAGTTCAATGGTGAACCTTGAAGAAGTTGATAAATATTTGACTGATTGATTTACTGACATTTTCATAAGTCTATTTCAGCTTCTTTTTAATGAGAGTTACTGAGTAGTAAAGAAATACCCTTTATGGTTAAGTTCAGAAATAATATCACTTGTTGCAAAAGAATTTTCATCTTCTAATCATTTTGAGACTTATTATAGATTTATTTTGCCTTCTCACCTCTCCATTTCTAAAATACAATAATACCACAACAGTAACAGAAGCAAAAGTGAAAGCATATCCTCTGATTTCAGTTTTGGTATAGGCCTGAAACAGATGGTAAAACTTTTTTAAACTCGAGAAAGCAATAAATGAAACTCTACTACTGCAATTACTTTATACTTGCAAAAGCGACTCTATACTAGATGGTTAACAAGGTAAAATGCTGGTGATTCTCCAAACAGGAGGGAGGGATGTGGATACTAAACGGAGGACAATTGAAGAAGTGGCTCAAGGACACTAGAATGCATTCAGAAGAATCACAGATCCATCAAACCACCTTTGCCCATGGCAGGATGGATGCTTTTCTTTTTGAGGCAGAAAAAAATGACTGTGGTTAAAAAAGAAAGAAAGAAAAGACCTACAGATTCCTAAATTGCCCATTCTGACAAGTCCACCACAAAGAGCTACTTTTCTGGTATTCTGTCATGAGAAATGAGGCTTTCGGGAGCAATACCTGTGACCAACTTGCCCATCACTCTTTTTTGTTTTTGTTTTTGTTTTGCTTTTTCCTTATCCTGTTTTATGTTTCTTTAACTCCAGCCATAATTAGTGCAATGTAAAAAACCTTGTGTCAGAACCTGAAACCTCCAGAAATCTGCTGCGGATGCATTTTCCAATTTGAGCTAAGCCAAGAACCTTTCTCAGTTTCATCTGGAACTTTCCTGACCTTTGCTATCCAAATCATTTATTTATTTGATTTGATCCTTTTGATTTATTAAAAATGTTGTTACTGGCCTTGTGGCTTCTTGGCAGGGATAAAAAATGTTGAGGCAATAATCTGATTAAATCCAGCACAGGGATGGTGCAAAAATTAGATAAAAGAGAAAACATTCTCTGAGAAAATGCCTACAAAGAGAAAATTTTATCTTGTATGTGTGTTCAATAATAAGAATCCTTGTCCAAATTATTTTACTAATATCAACACAACCTGCTCTGACTCAAGCCCTTGATAAAGTAGAAAATGTGTTTCTTTAGAGTCTGAAAATCAGAACTTCGGTGAACCGTAACACCAGAAACAGGGTGAAAGTATTGAGCATCCTCCTGTGGTGGTCAGCAGAGACAGAAAGACTAACCTTAGATAGAGTTTTATGACGCCCCCAACTCCCACCCCAGTGGCTCTGGCTAGGTATTGTTTTGTTTCTGTTTTTCCTGAAAGTAATGCTGAAGCACAGGGAGGAGAGGGCTCATTTCTTACTAATGAGTGCGCTTGCTTTCTCTACATCCTCACTCCCATTTCTCTCGTCTTCCCATGTACGGCATCACACCCCCACATCATCTCACCCCAAAGGGCTGAGGGACAAGACTGGTCTCCGTCTCTTTTTCAAGACCACTTCAAGCCTTAGCTTATAAATCACTAAGGCAAAATGGTTCCAGCAGAATTGTGGGAGGCATCAGCTAAAAACAAATTCATTCCTTCAATCACTACTAAGAGCTTCTTAAGTACCAGCACATGCGTTAAGCACTTGATGTATCAAAGTGCGCTTGGTAGATTCATTCCCTTTTCTTGTGAAACTTTCACTCTAGAGAAGAAGAGACTTATGAAATTATCCCTGGTGACTACGGAATCATTTTCACTCACATGAGGAATGGGTCAAAGATTAAAGTGGGGTCAAGGAGAAAGGCCAGCTTTGCTAGGCAGTCAGTTGTGTCGGCCTGTCCAGAGCCTGGCCTGCTTCTGTATCCCCTCAGGAAAGACGCTGGGGCTGTGCTTCCTCCCTGGGCCAGACCTGCCCTCTGTGTTGAAGATTATATTACCTTCAGAAACCTTTTCTTTAATCTGGTCTTCCTCTTTTTTTTCTTCTTATGGAGAGAAATTCATGGCATTATCTACTTTCAAGCGAAGGGGAAAAAAAGTCCTTTTCTCTGTGGGGTTCCTGATTGACTTGTTGAGAGCTGAGAATTCACCCCTGGTATGATATTTCCTTTTAGTGATTGAGGGAAGTCTCTGAGGACAATACTGTGTTCATGGGGGTTATGCCTAAAATCAACACTGAGCACTGTCATCCTGTGCTGGTTATGATCAGCTCAAGTGATTTTGAAGAGGAAGGGAAAAGGGAAGCTTCAAAACAGCTGGCCTCTTTGTGTGCTTAGTGATTCTCAAGTAATCAAGCCTTTGCCCTCAACACCGTGATGATCCTGCTGGCCCTGCCCTTCCACTGGCTGTGAAGTCAGGCAAGGAGCCAGCCAGCAGCTGGGCTGCCGAGATAGTCACGCAGCGTGCTCCCTGCAATGTTCTGAGCTAACCAAGCAGCTGCAAATACAGAGTCTCTTTGCAAAGCTGATGTCAGCAGTCAAGGCCCATACATTGCTCCACAAGTTATCAGAGGCATAGGAACCACCCCCGGGGCTCGCCTGTCTCTGTACCGGGTGACGGTTCCTTACAGGCAGACAGGTCATGTGTGGAAAGAAGTAGGGCTCTAATTTCCAGTAAAAAGAGCATCACATCCCTGTGCAGATGCTCGCTTGGTGGGATTTGGGTGATAAAGTCTGCACATGTGAAAACAAAGAGACTAGCTTGTTCACTGGGGAGTAACAATGATATGTGTCTGGCAAGAAACGAACACAACAGAATTGATAATGTCCTGCCCTACATATGGATGGACGATTCAGTGAATATCACTTATGTAGATAGACCATGGAGCTCAATGTTTTGCTGTACTCACACTTGTTCTTAGCTCCAGGTCTCTCTCAAGGCCCTGTTACAAACCACACGAGTTCCTATTCTCATGAGCGTTACTAGCTGTCATTTCATTTGTATCGAGAATATACAATGGCTTTCTTAATAAATTTTTGTCATACACTTAGATTTTTCCTAATATTTTTTACCATTATAGACTACAGTGGGGTCAATAATTACAGTCATTTATTTCTCTTTTTGTTGAATTATTTAAGATTGATATATGAGTACAAATGCAGAGTATGAAAAAATTATCAAAGTCCTTAGTAGGATATTGTCATTCTACTAAAAATTATAGCAATTTATAATTTCATAAGCAATGAATAAAAGGACATTCTTACAATGACCTGGTAGTCACTGAATACTAAATTCACATCATTGTTTATAATGATTTTTTTTTGAGACTTGGACTTTAGTTCAAAATTGAAGATAATGAAGAATAAAACTACTGATAAGAAGTGGAAATTTTGCACTCCAGTGATATTACACAAAAGACAGACTGTTATCCAGGGCTGTTCAGAATGATTGTAAAGTATAAATTAAACATGATACACTAGCTAACTATATATGTTATCTGTGAACCATGAATCCCTTTCATAGGCAAGAATACCAAGTAAATTATCTCTCAGGTCCACATGGGGACATGGAGGTGTATGGTTGTCAGTGTGTTCATGGTGGCAGGAGTTGGAAATGATTTGAAAGTATATAGAAAGGTGATGTTCTTTATGATTTTCCACTCTTCTCACCTTTTTTATTGCCTACTTTTCTATTTGAAAGAGTTGAGTTCACCTCTGGAACCCTACCTGATAGCCACGTGCTGTATTAGACACCTCTGATCCTCCCAAAGAGAGTTTTTATTGCTTTGTACAGTACCCAGTTTATTTCCAAGTTGAGAAGAATATACATTTCATTTTTAAGTTGCTAGTGTGAATGAATATTTTTTCTGTGTGATTTTTTTTCCCTGATGCAGTCACTGTTTTCATTCTTACTATTCCATCTTTTGTAGGATGTACAATACTTAAACCTATCACTTAAGAAGATATTAAAGCTGAACATGGCAGTGCACACCTGTAATCCTAGCTGAGAGGCTAAGGCAGGAGGATACCAAGTTTGAACCCAGCTTTGGCAACTTATTAACTTAGTGAGACCCTGTATCAAAATAAAAACTAAATGGAAGATGGGATGGTGATGGAGCTCAGTAAGAAGGCCCTGGGTTCTATTCTAGTACTAGGAAAAAAAAAAGACATTACATTATGTTTAATCTCTGGGCAACTTAAAATACAACTACTGTAAAATCAAACCCATTCTCAATCATCCAAGAGAAATAGCATGCTTCAGTATTTCGAGCAGTTCCTAAAATATATTTCAGAAATCTGTGGTGTTGCAACAGAAACAATCTAAAATATCATTTTGAAGCTAGAAATTCTGTGTTCTTTTTTCTAATTTTGTGCTAGTTTTCTAGGCAAGTGGATGACTTCATGTTATGGTTAATTTTATGTGTCAATAGAGCAGGCCACAGGTTGCTCAAATTAAATATTATTTTTTGTTGAGTCCCTCAGGACATCTCCAGATGAGATCATCATTTGAAATGGCATTCTCCGAAAGGTAGATTGCCCTCCTCAATGTGGATCACCCCAAGGAATATACTGAGGGCCTACATACAGCAAAAGATAAGAGAAAGCAAAATTCTGCTTGTTTTTTCTTTCTACTTGTCTGTTTGGGTTAGGATATCTCATCTTTGGACTTGCACTGAGATTTATACCATTGGCCTCCCCTGATCTTCATGGGTCTTTAGATTGCAGATGGTGGCATGGCTCAGGACCCATAATTGTGGGAGGCATTTTCTCATTTCTGCTGGTTTTAATTCGACTGGTTTCATTTATTTGGAGAAATTTGACTAATATACATTAATGTATTTCATTCTTTTAGATCTTAGCTATCTCATCCATCATACAGGTGAAAGGATACTTTTTCTAACCTTTATGAGCTTTTGATAATTTGGGAGATAGCATTAAGTTAGACAAAAACGGCAGACATTTTAAATGATGGTAAGATAATAAAATGATAATAAAATGACATATTAAAGCTATAACATCAAGAACTTTCTGTGCTGGGAGTCCCTGTATACTGGTGAATGGAACACGAATTTTATTCTCTTTTTTAATTCCTCATTTCTTCAAATCATTAAATTTATACATACTCACCACCCTGCAAGTTACTGAAGGAAGCTTAGTTCTGTCCATCAAGATCTATTTTGATCCAGGAAATGATATCTAAAAACAGAAAGTATAAATTAAATTATTAGGCTGGACATAATACTGAAAATAAATATTGAGAACAATTGCTTAAATTAGTCCTAAGCATTAAAAAGGTATAAAAACAAGTATGATGTTCTTATTTTACCTCCCACTACTCAGTATTCACCAAGTAAAACCATGTTTTTTTAAATGAAAAATTTCAAGCATTTTTTAGGATTACGAAGAAGTAAAGCTATGGAAAATAAAGCAGCACATTAGCCACTAAAATTTAGCAGGGTGAATAAAACTTTATTGTTCATTTTTTTCTAATTAAACTTTATAGATTTCTTAAATGTTAATCAGCACACAAAGCGTCTGGAATTTTTACATCTTGAAGCAATAGCAAGTGTATTTTTAAATTATCCAACAGAATATAGTAGAGAAACTGTGCACTGGAAATTGTTTCTTAATTATACAGATTTTGTGGTGAGAAAAAAAGAAAGACTTGAATTAAGTTACAATGGCATAAAAGTTGGAATCAACCTAAAATTTTTCTTCTCTAATTTGCCTCTCACTTTGTTAAGCTACGAGATACTTGATCTCTCACATAATGATTACACCAGCCCTGCCTCCTTATCTAAAGTTTTACTTTGAAGTTTCAGTTACCTGTGGTCAACTGCTGTCTAGAAATGTTAGCATTGGCGTGACACTTTCAAAAGAGAAAGCATATTCTCACAACTATTATTATAGATACTGTTAAATTTGTTCCGCTTTGTTTTTTAAATTTAATTTAATTTTATTAGTACATATCTGCAATTCATGCGGTTTACAATCATCTTCAGGAGTGGTTACATGTAACTGTTACAGCTTGTTTATTTTTATTTTATCCAATTCCCTTCCCTTCCCTCCTCTGGTTCTCCTGTCACCTTTTACATACTCATTGATATTATTTGTCTTAGCTCATGCTATGGTATATAAAGTGTACATTAATTGGAGTTATTAGGATCTTATACATGACACATCTTTATTCTTCTCATTCCCCTTCCCCTACTCCTCACCCCTCATCCTTGTTCCTTTGGACCACTTCCCTATTGGACAAGATCTGCCTGAAGATCTGTTCCACTTCATCACTAATTATTGTTGTTGATCTCTTAACATGCCTAATTTATATATTAAACTTCATTAAACTTTCTTATATCTATATAGGAAAAAAGAGTACGTGTAGGTTTCTGTACTATGTATGGTTTCAGGCATCCACTAGGTGTCTTGGGACGTAATCCCTGTGGGTAAGGAGTCAGGGAGACTACTGTATTTCATCATCATCAAGAAAACTCTCAGATATACTGCTTTTGGCATTCACTGATTTGGAACATTCCTTAGTGGGTTATTCATTCCTGGGCAGCAAAAAAAGAGAGACACCAAATAAGAAAGTACTTTTTTGTAAAAATAAAAACCTCTGCATAAATAGCTCATGGCTTTTATCAAGTCTTCAATCCTATCCTTAGCTAGTTCTTTTATCCTTCCTCCAATTTCTAGGAATAGTAACCCAAACTTCCTGATCAAGCATGTGGAAATATAGATGAGCATTTTCTTCATACTGACCCCACTCCATAAAGTTGATAATAAAACGAGGGTAGAATACGTGATTTCTGGTCTAGTTCTAATTAGTCCATGAATATTTAATACTGATATGTCATATGAGGGGTAAAGTTTTCTTGGAACTTCACTTTTGTTGAATGAACAACTATAGTATACAAGACAAAATGCTGAAAAATTATATTAATTCAAGATACAGATCCTTTCTTACAATCTCAGAATAGTAAAGATACATCCTTTATGTGCATCCATTTAGCTCTAAATGTCTCCAATTTCTCATTTTTTGAGGTGATACTCTTTAGTTATATAAACGGGACACACATGTGTAAATACTGAATAGTTTCTCTAGTGTAAGAAACTGAAAGTAAATAAGGACAAAAAGGTATTATAGATAATATGAAATAGGAAGAAAAGGGACAAAGGGTAAGGGGAAAGGGGAGGGGTAGTGGAAAAGAAAGAAGGGGATGGAATTAATATGAGAAAATGAAAAATAATGGAAATGAAGTCTTTGTTGATAGGGAGGGAGGGAGGGCAAGGGAATGGGGAAAAAATAAGAACCAAGATTGATTATGTAAAGCTACAAATTTCCAACAATGAATGTCATTATACTGTATACATTAAATGTACCAATAAAATTAATGTTTAAAAGATGCATCCTTTAATATACAGTTCCTTTATCCTTTATATCCAGTAGTGTGATTGCTGGATCACATGATAGTACTATTCTTAGTTTTTTGAGCTTTTTAGTTCTTTTCACACTGTTTTCCCCAGTGCTCGTACTAATTTTCATTCCTACTAGCAGTATTTTCCCTTTCTTTGCATTCTTGCTGTATTTGTTATTTTTTTTCATCCTTTTGATAGTAGCCGTTGTAACTTAGATGAGGTGATATCTCAATAAAGTTTTGATTTGCATTTTTCTAATAATCATAAATACCATTTTCCGTACACTTGTTGGTGATTTGTATGTCTTCTTTTGGGAACTGTCTATTCAGCGGATTTGTCCATTTATGAACTGATTATTTGTGTTTTTTGCTGTTGAAGTTCTTGAGTTACTTATATGATTGGAGCAGTAAGTTCCCATCAGATAAATGATTTGCAAATATTTTTTTTCTATTCTGACGGTTGTTTCTTCACTCTGTTACTTCCATTGTTGAACAGAAATTTCTTAGTTTGGTATAATCCTCTTTGACTACGTTTGCTTCATCAGGTCAGAATTAGCCAAGATGGTAGAAAGGGAGAGAATATGAGGATAGAACCATTTCTTTAGAACTTTTACAGAACCAGCCAAACAATAATGAAACTGTAAACTGAAGCAATAATGCAGGAGGGATAATGAAAGAGCATACTCCCATGTTTACTGCAGCACTGCTTACAATACCCAATATATAGAATCAATCCATATGCTTATCAATGGATGAACACATAAGAAAAATGTACCCTTTGTATATAGTGCAGCATTATTCAGAAATAAAAAAGAATGAAAGCATATCATTTGTGGCAACATGGATGGAACTGGAGAATGCCATGATAAATAAAATAAATGTCACATTTCTCATTCTTAAAAGCTACAAAAGCTAGTCTCATAAAAGAAAAGTAAAACAGCATTCATGAGAAACTAGGAAGAGTAGTGGAGAGGAGGGACAGACAGAGGTTAATTAACAGGTGCCAACATACAGTTAGGATGAATTAGTTTAGTGATGTAAAGCACAGTAGGGTAACGACAGTCTACAATACTAACTGACATATCTCAAAATAACTACAAACATTCAAAGTTTCCCAACACATAGAAATGATAACTCTTGAGATGACAAAAATGTTAATTACTTTGATTTTATCCATTCACCTTGTATATATGTATTGAATTATATTCTACCACATAAGTATGTACAAATATTAACTAACAATTAAATGTCTAAAGATTTAAAGGAATCGTGAGAGACTATTATGAATATTTATGTGCCCGAAGATTTTTATCTTTTGATGTTCTTTTCTGGTCATGGGATCAGGGAAATTTTACTGTTGTGGAAAGGTTGGAAGCACTCCTTCCCCTTCCATTATCTTGAAAAAAATTGTGCAGCACTGGTGTTAGTCCCTCTTTCAATGTTGGTAGCATTCAGTCATCGCGTCCTGAGCGTTTTCTTCATGGGAAGCATGTGCCACCATTCCCAGTTCTTCATGGAATACTTTTAAAATACTGATTCAAATCTCTACTCATTGTTGGTCTATTCAGATTTCGTAGTTTTTTGGATTCAGTCTTGGTAGATTGTATGTGTATAAGCATACATTTTTTATGGGTTACCTCTTGTGGGGGGGCTGTAATTGTTCACAGTTATAGCATCTTATGATCCCTGCATCTTTTTATGGTGTCAGTTGCAATGTCTCCTTCATCATTTCAGATTTTATTTGATTCTTTTCTCCTTGGTTAGTATAGCTAAAGTTTTCTTGTTTTTATTTATCATTTTAGAAAACCAACTCAATTTTATTGACCTTTTATGCTATTTTCTAAACTTTATTCCAATTTTTTCATTGCAGTATTTACTATGTTTTTCATTTTGATAACATTTAGGTTAGTTTTCTGCTTTTCTATTTCTTTAGAGTGTAGTAGGAAAGAAAGAAGGGCAACTAATGCTATTTTTAATGAAGCAAAATCGTTTAGAAACCCCCTAGCCACTGTGATGCATTCCTAAAATCCCAGCTACCTAGGAAGCTGAAATAGAAAGATTACAAGTTCAAGGCCAGCCTGGGGAACTTAGTAAGACTGTCTAAAAAAAAAAATTTACTAAGGGCTGGTGATGTATCTCAGTGGTAAAATACTTGCCGAGGATATGTGAGGTTTTGGTAAGAAAGACAGGAAGGAAAAAGGAAAGTAGAAGGGAGGGAGACAGGGAAGAAAAAGGTGAGGAAGAACTGAAGATTCTACCAGAAAAAAATTTAGAACCAAGCATGGTGGCTTAGACCTGTAATCCCAAAACTCAGGAGGCTGAGGCTGGGGGACTGCTGTAAGTTTGAGTTCAGCCTGGTCTACATAGTGAGTTGGAGGCCTGACTGGAATACATACCAAGACCCTGTCTCAAAAACAAAAACAAAAAAACAAAGCAAAGCAAAACCAAACAAAAACAAAAATACATTTTCTTAAAATTAATAAATGAAGTCAGTAAAGTTGAAGGATACAAAAATCAACAGGCAAAATAAGTAGTATTTTCCCTTTTGATCTGAAATAGGAATCAAGAAACAATACCATTTATAGTAGCTACAAAAATAAAATACTTAAAATAAATTTAACCAAGTTGGTGAAATATTTGAACACTGAAAAAAATATAAAATATTAATTAAAGAAATTGAAGAAACAGAAAAAAATGGAAAGATATCCTGAATTCATAGAAAATTTAATATTGTTGTAGCATCCACACTACCCCAAAGTAGTATAAAGATTGAAAGCATGAAAATTCTCATGACCTTTTTCTTAGAAATAGAAAGAAAATCCTTAAACTTTCTATGGAATCCCCAAAACAGAGAAATAAGTCTTCACACAAATGAAAAATAAATGACCAAGACAATAATGAACAAGAAAATCAAAGCTGGAGGTATCACATTACCTGATTTAAAACTGACAGGAATTAAAGCAGCAAAATACTGATATAAAAATAGATAATCCAACCATTATGCTAGAGAGCCCAGAAATGAACCCTAATTACTAGGACAAATGATTTTCAACAAAGGTGCCAAGAATGTATAATGAGGGGACAGTTTCTTTAAAAAAATTGAGTTGGGAAAGCTACTCATCTAAATGCACAAGAATATTCTAGACTGTTAAATCATACTATATATTAAAAAAAAACTCCAATTACACCTAAACATTCTCACTGATGCCATTCAATATTTAACTAGAACTCTTAGCTGGTATAACAAGTCAAGACAAAGATACAAAATTTGTACAAATAGACAAAATGATAAATTGTATTAATTCATAGACGTTAATTTCTATGTACTCATAACAAAAAGTTAGACTTATTATTTTAATATTCTACTTTAATAACATCCAATATATTCATAAATAAAATTAAAATGTATAAAACTTCTACATAGAAAATAACATAGTATGACTGTGAAGTTACAGGTATAAATAAATAGAAAAGCACATTATATACATATATCAAAGACTTTAAAATTTCATTCATAATTAAACAGAACAATAAAATTTTAAAAAAAAAATTTAAAAAGAAATCACTAAAGTGAATCCAAACATTACAACTTGGGAAATACATATTCCTAAATAACTGAAAGATAACAGCATCTATTTCAAGACATTACAGGACCCTAAGTGACAAGGCTTAAATTTAAAATGGAGTCTAGTATTCATTTGCTTACTGGGGACATAAACATACTGTGTTCCTAAGGAGAGCCACAAAATGAACTTTTATGGCCTTGCTGGGACATGTTCCTTTCTCAATTGCCAAAATAAGTGGCCTCCAGAAAGTTTCAGTTTGCCACTAGTGCCTAACCAATGAGCTGCGACCTGTAGTAAATCAATGAGGACACAGCACTTTTCATATATCTTATCTACAGAGTGGGTTGAAGTGGAAACTTGGGGGGGGTCTTTCTCTATAAAGGCCAACCCTTCTCTCTCTTCTTTGTACCTTTATAGTTTATGTATTAGTCAATTTCCCATGCCTGAGACAAAATAATGGGCACCTATACCTTGAAGGAAAAGAAATCTACATGTGCTCACAGTTTCAGAGGATCTAGTCCATGACTGGCTCCGAGGTACAAGAATAGCGTCAGAGCAGCATGGCAGAGGAAATCTTTTCACCTCACAGCAGCCAGGAAACAGAGAGACAAGGGAGTGGCAGGAGACAAGAATACACCCTTCCAGGCTACACCCCCAGTGACCCCCCCTCCAACCAGGTCCCACTACCTAATGTCACATTCAACTACAGAGCTCATGAATGGGTGAATCTACTCATGAGCAATGAGTATAGTGGCCACATGATCCAATTACCTTCCAAACGTGTGAAAGTTTGGGTGGATCTTTTAGATCTAAGTCATAACTGTATACTTTTCTTTCTTTCTTTTTTTGTTTTAGTATACTTTTCTTTTTACCAAAATCTCTTTAATTTGTAAGTTTTCTATTTAAATAAAGCTTCCTTTTCTTATTTAGTTCTGGGGATAGAACTCCACTCCAGCCCTTGCACTTGAGAGGCAGATGGTGTGGAATCACTGAGCTAAATCCCCGGCCCTAAAGCTACCCTTTTTATTTTCTTCCATGGTGAATTTTTTTTAACAAGGACAACAGAACCATAAATGCCACAGGGATTTTTAAATTTTTTTTTCATTGATCTTATTGGTACTTTTTAAGTATACAGTACAGTTACATTCATCATTGGAACTTGCACATTTGCATGCCAGGTTTTGGTTCTCATTTTTTCTCCATACCCCTGCCGTCCCTTCACCACCACCCCATTTACAAAGACTTTGTTTCCATTTTTTCCTTTTCAAATATTTTTTCTTTTCCCTTCTTTCCTTTCACCTACCCTTCCCATTTCCCCTACACCTTTAGCCCCTTTTTTCCTATTTCACATTATCAGTTGTACAATTTGGATCTTATTTACACTTTTGGTTTTTCACACCAGAGAAATTTTTCAATATTTACACGTGTGTGTCTTATTTATTTTACTTAAGAGTATGGCCTCAATGTGTATCCATTTTCCTATGTTCATGAGGATATTTTAAAAAATACAGTATTAACAGTGTATTATGATAATGAAAAGATGAAAATAAAGTTTGTAGATGTCTTAAGAGTATGGCCTCAATGTGTATCCATTTTCCTATGTTCATGAGGATATTTTAAAAAATACAGTATTAACAGTGTATTATGATAATGAAAAGATGAAAATAAAGTGTTTGTAGATGGGGAGGGGAGGAGGGGGTGAAGGGAGCACAGAGGTAAGCGGAAAAAATGAGAATCAAGACTTGTCATGTAGAGGTACAAGATCCCAACAATGAATGTAACTGTACTGTATCCCTAAAATGTACCAATAAACTCAATTAAAGCTGAAAAAAAAAAAGGAAAACAAACAAACAAACAAAAAAAAAAACAGTGTATTATGAGTAAAGGTATGCTCATAACATTCAAAATGTATGTGAGGAAAGAATGAAAGTGCCAAAATCCCAAAAGAGAAATTATAAGATAATTAAGGCCATGCATTAAAAGGAATATACAAATATGAACTTATTCAGGGAATTTGTTCAATTTAATAATAGAAAATCTATTGATATTGAGAATAGGAAAAGTGATTTTCTGAGTGCACAGAAATATAATTTAACAAAAATCCTTCCATGATTAAAAAGATTGTTATCTTGGTAGCAGATTACAACAAATCTATAATAAACATCTTCATGGTAAACAATTTAAAAATAAAAACAAAAACATTTATAATATTAAGTATAATAAAAGTGCTTACTATCACCATGTCTAGCACTGAATGAAAACTTGTCATTTGAAAAAGACAAAAAAAAATCCCACCCAATAAAATAATAAATAATATGTAAGAACTAGAAACAAACTGACTTGGTGATTATCCACATAGACAACCTTGAAAACATATATGAGTTGTTATAATAAAAAATATAACAATATTGGACATGAGATGCATAAGCAAAATGAATTACATGTTTGGTTTACTATTAGGAAAAAATTAGAGATATAATTTTATAATGATATTACTTATAATAGCATAGATTTTGTGCCTAAAAATGATTATTACAAAAGATATTTATCATTTCCATGTATAAAATCACAAAATTTGATAAAGATTTTAAGAAGAGTTAAATAATTTAATACATAAACTGCTAAAAAAAAGAAAACTGAACTTCAAGCATTAATTTAAAACAATTTTGATCTAAGTCACAAAGAATTTGAGAAAAAATACTAGTATATGGAACGCACATTTTACTATTTTAAAATACTAAATAATAACATAATAGGAGAATATTACATAAAATAGTAATTTAAAGACAAAAAAAATCTTTAAAGCTTAACCCAAGATAGTCAAGACATAACTGAATAAAAAGAACAAGATGAACAGATCTTATTATCTAGTATAATAAACATACAAAACAATATAGTTAGCAAAAAGATAGTTGGGGTATAGAGACACATAAACAACCCAGTGAATCAGGGTAGAGAACCTATAAATCCAAGAGTTTTCTACAACTAAGCAGCAGTCTAGACTAAAGTTGGTTCAAAATGCCCCTTTTACAATAGTCAGCTATTTTTATAACCAGAAACTCAAGAAATTACCTGTGGATTACTTGACGGTGTCCTCTAGTTGTTGCCTACATAAGGCATAATTCGTCTTCAGCCTAGGATTGGCTGAAGAGTCAGCTGCTGTGGTTGGCTGATGCTCAGTTACCTAGCTACAATTTTGGATGCAAAGAGAGTTGGATCAGAAATGAGTCAAATTCAATGGTTAGGTTTAATGTTTGCCTTTTGGGGAAATTTGACTTGGTTTTTGTCCAGTTCAATTTGTAACCAGAATCATGGAGAAAAATGAATTTGTGAATCGAGGTACTGCTGAAATTACAACCTGATTGCACACCATGCTAGACTGTAGTTTACTACGTACATATAGAAGCACCTGTGGAACAGCTCATTTTTCGAGTATGGAGCCTTAAGGCCAATTTACTCACCTCAAGAAGTCATAGGATAAGATTTGACACATGACAAAGGACAAACACCTTTTAGATGAGAGCAACATTCAATAATTCAGCTGAAGCAATGGACTAACCATTGGGGTGGAGGGAAATCAGATTACTCCATCATACCACATCCAAAAGTTCATTTCAGAATGAACTTTAAATTTGGAAGACAAAATGAAAACCTTTTAGAAAATAGTAGAGTTGTTTTATGACTTCTAATAGAGGTTTCAACAGGAGTTAGAGGTCCTCTTGTCAAAAGGAAAAGACTGATATATGAAATTAAATTCAAATTTAAAACTATTTATCAAAAAGCTTTTGTCTTTTAGAAAAAGGATGACACAAGCCTCTAGAGGGCAATATTTCCTACATATAGCATCATTTTCTTCTTCAACTACACCAGGAAGCACTTATCCAGTGCCTGGTCTTCTGGTCTTTCACTGTTCTAAGAATCTTCAGTGGCAAATAAGTATGAAAAATTTTTCAAGTTCATCAGTAATAGCACAAATCAATAAAAACACAAATCAAAATCTTCAATCAAATATTATCTACAGTACAAAGTTAGTAAAAGTGAAAACATTGGTCTAAACGAAGTGAGACTGTGAATTAACAAAAATTCTTATGTGCAGCTTCTGAAAGTATAAAGTACCATACTCACAAAAAACATAAATTTATGACAAAACTGGTAGAGTCAGTGTTCAGCCATTATACTTCTAGTCAACATTGGAAGAGAAAATCTCACATGGGCACCAGAAGAATGGAGAAGGGTATTTTGGCAACATGATTTAAACTAAAAAAAAAAATTGAAAAGAATGGAAAATATCCCTCTTGAAATGCCCACGCAATGTGTAGCTTATATAACAGTAAAAAAGCACTCACATTTCGACATTGAAGGTTCTTATAAACAATACTGAATGATACATACAGAATGCTTCCACTTATATGGTGTTCCACAAGTGTAAATTACATTTTATAGGAACGTTTATTAACAATTAGTCAACCACAATTATTAACAACCACAAGGAGTCAGGATAATAGTTTATTCAAGGTAGAGAAGTAAAGTGGAGGTGTGCAGGGTGTCAGGAATACTGATGTTCACTATTTTACACAGTATTTTCCATCTGTAATATTCAGATCAACTCCACAAACATCTCAAGGGATAAGTTTTTCAAGGAGAAAGTATTTTGGTTTTTAATATCTCTACCTCACAGGACACACATATTTTTAAAACAATATTTTCAACTGACATTTTTATACAGAAGATTTATAATTATGTTCCTAAAACTCAAATAGCATTTTTTGGAAAACTAGTTGTTAGAAGAGTTTTGAGTTGCATTCCAAAAACAAATGGTAGAATATTAGAACCGTGTAAATTTTTGAAAAAAATACTGTTTGAGACCATGTTCAATAGGAAATGGTATTAAAAGTATTCTGAATCCTAATATACTAAGTTTACATAGCATATAAGTATTTTTTAGGTATGTGTATGTAATAGATGTGTGTTTTCAGGATTTAGATTAAGGTTTGTGGTTAATGTGTAATATTTTATACATTTTCACGTTTAAAATAATGGGACCTAGGCTCTGATAAACTTTCTTCCTGATGCACCTAATTTTCAGAAGTAGATTTTGGACCCTGAATTGAAATGTGCTCCAGTGAATAACTCCTCGGATTTACAAGTCTTGTATTCTGCTGGAGGCGCCACACTCCAGCTCATCCCTGTTCTTTCTGCCCAAACACCAATGACCCTGCCTCACTCCTTGAATCCGGACATTTGAGCCAGACTCTCTACCCCCCACCCGGGCCCGGAATTCCTTTCTCATTCAAAGCTCCACTGAGGTTATCATCTCCACAGGGAAGCTGCTCTGCCTTCGCCTCCTGTGATTCCTATGATGGAGTAAGAGCCTCTGAGTCACACATCCTAGAACACAATCAACACAATAGGATATTCAACTTGCCTGTTTGTGTCCCTGATTCTCACATTAGTCCGGGGCTTCTTGACTGAAAGTTTAATAAAAGAATTATTTTATGAGGTGATGATACCGAGTAGGATTTAGTATATGTGCTGCTGAAGTGAACCCTGTATTCAGAAGGTTTTAAATAAATACTTTTTAGGTAAGTTCTTTTTAATTAGTCCTCAGTGTATAAAAGCACAGCTCTCTATTCACTGAGGTTTAAAAAAAGATTCAAAGAGAAAATAGATCTCAATGGTACAAATGTTAAAATAAGAAAAGAGCACAAGTCCCACTCAGAAACAGGAAAACTGTGATGTGGTTTGGGGGAAGAGAAAATGGAATTTCACAGGGGAAAAATGGGGAGAAGCAGTGATGTATTAGAGATTGAAAATTGAAAAACTTGACTTTGCTCTGTTACATTCTGAGACTCAAAGTTGCATAAATCTTAAATATTCAACCCCTATTCTTGGTTGTGTGCTCTGATGTCTATGCTCAAGCATGCATGCTCACGTGCACACACACAAACACATACAACGGAGAGATCTACATACTGTAATACTGTACTTATGGTTGTTCTGCTTACATACTATATATCCACCAGTTCTTTAGAATTAAGTAATTTGCTTTGCTTTCCTCCTTCAAGGTAGGGATAGCTAATGCTCAATGTACTGTCTTAAAACTTACTCTTTATCCTGCGACAGTTGATTCATTAAACAAACAGCAAATACATTCCTTCCTTATTGTATTTTCTGATTATTTTCCTAAAGAAGATTCATTCAGACTTAGAAGACCATGTGACCACAGAGCTTTCTCAAATTATTTTCCATGATAATGGAAATGTTTTATTCCTGCCATCCAATGCAGTAGCCATGACTACTACAGTATATGGCTTGGGGTACATGAAATCTGTCTGTGCTACAGAGGAAGTGAATTTTTCTTATTTTGTCTAAGTTTCAACACCCATATGTGATTAGAATCCACTCTATCAGGCAGCATAGGTAGGAAATATTTGTGAAAAACCTGAAACTGCAGAGCCCCTGACCCTACCTCACCACATCCACTTACTGGGGAAATAGCCAGATATAAAATCTGCATTGCTGAACTGCTATCTTGGTAGCAAATTTCCAATGGCATTCTTTAATAGGAATTAAGGGATAGCTAGGGTGTGAAGATTTACTCATTCCTGACTGTTACACATGAGTGGCCAATGAAGTCTATGTATAATCGGTCTATCAAGAAATGTTATAATTAGAATCTTATTTATTTGCTTCTTGTGGAATGCTGAGTGTCTTGTACCATATTAACACAAGTGGTGGAGAGAGGCAATGGAAAATTGGCTTTGCGTGCACATTACTTCTTTGTACACATGAGAGTTTTCACATAAGTCAAAGTAGCATTCTGGAATAGCGTTAAGCATGCTTCTAGTGATCAGTTTGTGCTAAATAATACAGGAGCCTACACATGCATGGACATTCCACGTCAGCCACTATTGAGAGAGCCCTTGCTGATTCCTTTCAGCCCTCTGGAGGTCCACTTAAGCTGGTTGTCCAATATGCTCAGAAAGATTCCAACTTAATGTAGAGGGAAGGTCTCCTAGTATTTCACTCATGGCATGGTTTTGTCTTTTGGAAATGGGATTCTAATGCAATAATTGGGGTGGGGTCTATAAATGTGCATTTTAATAAGTGCTCTGATAGGTTGTGATGCAGGTAGCCTCCCACCCACTGTATTCCAGAAACACCCAACTGTGCTGTGGAACACATTAAAAAACCAGAGTGCAGGCTGTAAACATGCAGCATAGTTGCGCATACTGATAAGACAGCACAGCTTTAAAGTACAGACCATTTAAAACTTTTTTCATATTATATATATTTATAGAGATGCCTTGTGCATATTTAAGGATGGCAGGTGTAGACACAATAATATATTCTCTGGCTGGGTGTGACTTAGTTTTATCCCTAGGACCACAAAAAAAGATAAAGAAATAATAATATAAACTCTAGAAGAAGTCGTCCAAAAGAGAAAACTTAAAGAAAACTGAAATGGCCCATAGAATAGAAGCAACTTTGTCAAATGAATAATTGTCATGGTACAAAAAGTGATTTCCCTTTAGCAAAGGGGCCAGATCATCTAATGGTTAACAGATGGTAATCTCTATATTCTGTTTCTCTTTTCCTCCTAATAAGCTAGAGGGGAAGTAAGCACTGTCCTGAATCAAAACACCTTGACAGTCTGCAGCTGGGAGCATGTGCCTTGTTTCAAAAGCACTGGGCTATAAGCTGAGGTAAGCAGCCCAGCATAAAGTGATTTCCAGCTGTTTGTGTTCAGTCTCATCATAGTAAGGCCTTATTAGGTATGGATTTCTTGGTGGCACATTTTGGGGAACATCACTGGGAACCTATCCCAGTAAAGTCATTTCAGAAGTAGCCTGCTTTCCTGTCATACAGACAGTAATAGCAGTGACTCTTACAAAGACTATTTCACACCTTTAAGCATAAAAATAAAAAGTCATTCCAGCATGCTGAAAGCCCAGAAAAGCTTGCTGTGACTATGTGTATGCTGTGCAGAAAGGGTACGTGGTTATTTCCTAAATGAGAGAATAATTACATTTCCACAAATACTAAAACGATGCTTTGACTTGGTTTGAAGGGGAAGATGTACTAAAAACGTCACATATCTTAGAAGTGCCCATCATCTTCAGGGAATGGAATCCTACTTCCCCAGCTGGACAGGAACAGGTCAACTCCCTTTCTCCTGGTACCTTGCTTCTCGCCTCCCTTGCCTTCTTTGGAAAACAGTCATCAGAAGAAAAGGAAAAATGCTTGTCTATATGTTCCACACCAAACCTGATGTCTTACAAAATGATTTGAAACAGTTCCTAATCCCCACTTTACAGAGTAGTAAATTGAGGTTTACAGTAATCAACGAACTTGCTCACAATAGAGCAATTAGTAAATGGCACAACTCATCCAGACAGGGCATTCAAGACTACAAACTTCCCATGCTGCTGGGCCTTGATCTGTACTCTTATTTTAAAATTTAACTTATGCCCATTTAAAAAAATCATCATAATAATGCATTTTCTCCTTTCCTATACCTACCTAGAATGTTGTGCTATCCCTTGTGCTGGTCTTTCTGTTTGGAATGTTCTAAATTATCAATGGCTTCCTCTGAAAACACTAAACTGCCATTTCCCACCTGGAAAGATTATACCTTTCCTTTCCACGAGCCATGTCTGAAAGCTACTTTTCCTGCATAACCTCAGCAAAATATATCAGAATTTTGCCAATATGATGGGTGAAAAATGAGAAACTAACACTTGCGATACACTCATCAGGTATTTTATGGGAAATTATTTATTTATTTATTTATTTATTTTTTTAATATTGATCATGTTCTAAGTGCTGCTTAAAAGCATGCATGGTATTATCTTGTTTTGTGGAGGTGGTTATTAAACAAAGAGCTAGAGCTAGCAGTCTTGAAAAAAATGGTAACACAATCAGAACTGTGTAATGATATTCCTGAAATCTAGCATTTTTTAAAAAGTATAGACATTCAAGATGTAGACAACAGGCACTAGATTAACAGAAAGCCAGTTTAAGTACAACAAATAATGCCAAATTCAAGCTGAATATACTTTAAGGAAGAGGCACATATGTATGGCCACAGTACTTTATTTTTCCTCTTGTTCGATTACATGAACTATCAATTCTGGTTTTGAGGGAACAGTCCAACTGCACAGCTAACACATTTCCTTCTGCTGCTTTGACAGGCATATTCAGGTAAGTAATAAAGGAGATGCAATGAGAACGTTATGTGTTGGCATCATTGCACTAGAAAGAGTTGTTTGCAGCTGCTGTGAAATCGTCAGATTGATTTTCATGCAAGATAATCCTTTAGCAAGTAAGACAGAAGCGCCTAAAATAGTGAGATGAAGCAGTTGTGTATAAGGAAATGCTGCCAATCTTACTCTGAAGCCACACATGCGAAATAAGAAACTTTTCATGATTTCTTGATTGGCTTTAACCTGCTCTGTCTACATGGAAATCATCTCGTGCAACTTTTAAAATACTGTTTAAAACCACATTCAATAAATCACAAACTTTTTTCTTATTGTGTTGGGTAAGAATCAAAATAGAGATCTCAGGGAGATCGATGTACATATTATTCAGTGTAATGTACCCCAGAATTTTTTACAAATCTTTACAAAAGACCACTGTCATCTCACACTTTTCTGGATGTCTATAGAACTCAATGAGTAGTTCGTAATCCAAAAGCAGTCTGTCTCCTCTCCCTGTACTCTGACTTTTATTGGACCACTGCATTCATTTCCATAGTTCCAATGAGAGTATGACTTAAATAAGTGTCTCTAAAGAAACCTATCAGACCTCTCTGTGTCCAGCTTCCTGTTAAATACCTTGGTTTGAACATTCTATCAACACTTCATTACATATATACAAACTGGACTTATTATCCCTCTCCCCTTTTTCCTTTCCCAAGTGAAAGTCTACTTTATTAGCTATTATCTGTCAGCAAATGTGATCACCCTCTATCGACTTTCCCTGTCAGAAATCAGACCTGCCTACTTGTGTTCCCTCTCATTATTCTTTTGCTTGGTCCCACATTAAGGTTTTTCATTGTCTTGCTACTGTTTCTAAATAAACACAAAACTTGTTATCAGGGGTTAAAGGCAACTTCTCACACCTGCTAATGTTTCATTCCTTGCTATTCACCTCTCTCACTTTCTTCTCTCCTATCACACTCAACTTCCCCAGCACCACGCCTATTTTTAAGCCTCCCAGATGTACCATTTATCTGGAACATTTCTATTCTTCCCTCATTTTTTAGGCCTTGGATATCACCTGTCTTGGGTGTGAGATGAGGCTGGAAAGTAGACAGCTGGTAATGGTAGCCATCAGCTAATGTGTGTATTTCCTGTAGCTCCAGGTCTCATGTGTACCTTGGCAAAAGGAGAAGCAGCTACTTGGCATTCCTGTCTGTGTGATGGTAAATCAGGGAACAACTGGACCATGAGGGGTTCGTTTGGAATGTAATGTGAAGATGATTGCTGTTTACCAAAGTCTAGTAGGATGATGGGGATGGTTAATCAAAAGCAGAAATGTACCCTGTGTGACGGTGTACACCTGCAATCCCAGATACTTGGAAGGCTTACACCAAACTTGAGGCCAGCCTAGGAAACTTAAGATTGTGTCTGAAAAATAAATAGATAAATAGGCTGGAGTTGTAGTCCATACAGTATTTGCCTACCAAGGCACCGACTTCATTCCTACTAGTAAATAACAAAAGAAAAAATGCAAATGTTATGAATTTAATGGGCATGACTTTTCTCCAAAAATCTAAGTCTGCATCCTGTCTTCCTATCTGTGCTCATCATACATGCCATGTAGCATTCTTATCTTCCCTGTACTCCTTGAACCTCAGGGGCAAAGTGGCAGAGCTTCTTTGGAAAATGAACCATTCTCTATGTCTTTCTTTTCTGTAGAGTCCACTTAAAAATAGCAATTTTAGGTTATATTGTACATTATTCAGAACAGCATCCAAAATGTGGTATACATGGCCTCTAAAATCTAAAGAGACTCACTAAATATTGTGTCTTATTAAGTGATAACAAAAACTGTAGTGATTTATCTTTCTCTCCAAAGAGGCCATCCATAAGAACCCCTGGTCATCAGGCTCCTAAAAGCTACTAAAGTGACCAGTTTGCACTTTAGGGAAGTTTATTCACCAAGTTTATGGTATATATATTTCCTCCTGAGGTTTGTTTTATTTTTCCTCCATCCCTTCTTTCTTCTTTCTTTTTTAAATTTTCTCTCTCCTTCCTTCCTCCTTTCTTCTTTTTGTTCTCTCTCCTTCCTTCCTTCCTTCCTTTTCCTCCTTTCCTTTCTCATTATATAGGGATGAAACCCAGCACCTTCACCCTGAGCTGCATCCCCAACCCTTTTTTATTTTGAAACAAGGTCTTGCTAAGTAGTCTAGATAGACTTCAACTTGGGATCCTCTGCCTCAGCTTTCCAGAGCCTCTTGTGACTCTTGAGACTTGGATTGCTGCCACCAAAGAATCTTGGCAGCTGCCAGTGTGCTTCCCAAGTGCTATCAGCATCATGTACAACATAATGCAGCAGGCTACCTTAGAAGATGTGGAGATGAACAAGATTTCTGGTGGTTAAAATTCAAAGCTAAATATTGACATAGCTTTGAGGCAAGATAAACTCCCAATCATACTGGTTGAACTCAAATTACTTCTGATGGTCTCTGTACTTTGCAGACTGGAGAGAGTATGGGATTGGCTGATCCTCAGAGAAGGGTTTAGTTTCTAAAGAAGGAAGCTCTACCGCTTGTCCCTCCTTGGCTTCAAGGAGCAAAGGGAAGATAAAGAGGCTGCATGACGTGCATAATAAACACAGGTAGGCAGACAGGATGCAGACTGACAGACTTCGAAGTCATGTTTATTAAATTGGTAACAATTCCACCCCCCACCAAACTAAACGCACGATACTAGGGATCAATTGATTTCTTCACCAAGACCACATCTGATAAAGCAGCTGTAAATATGTAGAGGCTGCTAGGAATTCACTCTGCTTCCCAAGACACATTTGCCTTCTATATAAGCCAAAAAGGCAAGTTAAACTGGAGATGCTTTAAAGATCATCATTCAGCCTCTTGCAAATATTTGATGGTGGTGCCAATCTCTGCAGTTTACTGCTTAATGTTGCATTTTGTGGTAGGGAGCAAAAGTCCGGAGGCTTCACTTTTCTGTCATAACTTTCACTTTCTGGATCTGAAAGATAGTGTTGGGATTCTGGTAGCTGCCAAATATTTTTATTCCAGTCAGATATTCTGGAATGGTACAACAATCACAGATTGAATTAATGGACTCAATGCTTAGATCAAAAATCCATTTACTATTTGATCCAGCTAAATCCCTACTATGACTTAGGGTCACAGAGTAAATCTGTGTTCTCAGGGGTTACTGTTAGCTCAGAGGCAATGACCAATAACTCTAGCCCAAATAGAACATGATGTCACTCACCTGTAATCTCAGCACTCAGGAGGCTGAGGCATGAAGATTGCAAGTTCAAGGCTAGCCTAGACTACACAGTGAGACCCTGTCTGAAACAAAACAAAACAAAAATATCCATCTACAAAGATCCATCTCCAGCCCCACACTTCCGTTTCTCTAGTTTACATCTAAACAGGTAAAGGATAACAGTTCATTTGGAGGAAGTCTAGAAAGAAGTACGGTCCATTTTCAAGATGAATTTGGTACATTTCTCAAATGCTTCTACCTTGCATGAAATGGGCCTCAGCACTAGGCCAGTTGAGTCCATTTGTCCTGGGAAGTAGAGATCTAGCCTGAGTCTCCATTGTAGTGGCTAAAGTCAGGCTTGTGTTCAATGGAGCTTGAATTATCATTATTATTTACACAGATTAAGAAGGGCTTAAGGAATATTTTGTTTTCAGAACTTGATAGCTGTCACTGAAGATGCCTATATATATATATATATATATACATACA
>NW_022900914.1:28144763-28166961 GCF_012274545.1 Fukomys damarensis | reverse complement strand
TTTGCTCACTGTCTTTTGTGTTAACCACTTACCTGACTCTGGTAGTTAAGTTCTGCTGTTTGCCCTTCACACTTCCGTCAGCTATTCATTCCCACTGAAATCAGGGACCCTGTCTCCACTGAATCACCTGACCTGCATCCTGTATCCAGGTTTAGAAAAGAGTCCCACAGTGCCGCAAAAGCTCCGACATTCATTCCATCCATGTATGCCTCAGATCCTGGGGTTAAGGGAGGGGCCTGTCTTTCATTAGGGACAGGAACAAATGTCTACTTCAATATTCGCACCAGGATTTTGAGATTCTTTTGTTTCTTTTAAAAAATTTATATTATCTAAGTGTTGTAATAGGTAGGCCACAATTACAGCCATGTCTCTTTGAATGAACCAGACAGAGCCATTCCTAACTATGAAAACTGCCCCATGCATATACATACAGTCTGTGCGCTCCTATTGTTACGTTCAGCCTAGCTTCCCTTTATGTTACCTCAGTCTATTCTCCCTCCTATCGCCTGTGTCATTCATATGAATTAAAATCTGCAGTTCCTGTAATGTATCAACTTTCTCTTGCGTTTGACTTCATGGTTTACATTGTGGTATAGGGTAATTACAAATCTAATTATAAATATCTGCAATAAGGAAAATGCACTTGGAACATGAAGGAAACCAATATGTCTTCGTGAGAGGATTATTCTTGGCTGAGAAAATAAATATTATATAAACAATTAAATTTAAAACTGAAAAACTGCTTTTTGCTAGTGGGACACACAGTGAGGCTTAGGAATTTGGAGCACTCTGAGCTATGAGATGCCTCCAAAATATGTACAAAAAAAATTTGCACTCCATGCCTCAGACATGTCAGATGCCTGAGAGCCTCCCCAGAATAATGTAACCAGGAGCAATTTTATGCTAGTGATTTTTTCCAGGGATGATACCAGGCACAGAAATTTAGTCCCTTTACTGCAGTTGCCATAGAAAAAGTGAGTATTTTCATTAGTGTACTTGCCAGACTGCCTGATTCTCTTGCTCAGGGCCACTGTCACAAATTGGTTGTTCTAATTTTCCAAATATATCACAATGCCTTTCAGAAATGTAGCAACATGAGATTCTAAAACGAATTTTTATTTTTGTCTCTCGCTGGTATGCTAGCACACTGAAAGAGTGTTGAAATACAGCTGAGCAAGTCTGTCTGACGTGAAATCCACATAAGTACAAAACACACATTTCTTTAAATGAACACAAATATGAGTGAAGGGAGAAAACATATGATGAGTGAAGTTCCACCCGGACAATGATGATTCTAAACAGTGAATAAAAGTCACAAGGCGTGGCCAGGGACTTAGCTCAGCGGCGCTGCTCCTGCCTGGCAAGCGCAAAAGTCCTCAATTCGATGGAAAAAAAAAAAAAAAAAAAAAAAAAAAAGGTAACAAGATAAAGTTTTAGGGCTATTTATTCTACAAGCATCTCAGTCCATGAATAACAACATTGTTTCTAGCAAAAAATGTAACAAAAATATAGTTTTGACACTTGCTGCCTTATGTTTTTCATAAGTGACAAATCCACTGTCACTGTGTCCCTAAGGATAGGACTCTTTCCTTTTGGTTTTTAAAATTTTATTGTGTACCTGATACATACAAACATAAGCATGGAATGTACTAACTGGATACCATATAATGTTTCAACATATGTCTATACTTGTCTGATGTTTAAATCAGGTTAAACATCTATCTCCATAAATATTTATTATTTCTTTATGGTGAAACACTCAAAATCCTTTCTTCTAGTTTTTTGTTGAAGTCCCTTGCACGACTGTTGTCTACAGTCACCATAATGTTAATCAGTGCACCATAACTAATATTTGTTCATTTGTTTGTTTTTGGTACTGGAGATTGAACTCAGGACCCTGCGCTTGTGAGGCTGGCACAGTGCCACACTGAGCTAAATTCCCAGCCCCTACAGGTAACTGTTTACTGCTGCTTCTGGCTTAGTTCTTGTCAGTGGCATTTTCCCCCAGGGATGGAATTCTTCAGATTGGCTCCCTCTGGAAAATCCTGGTTGTATTTTTGAGGGGAACATCTATACTAGCATCACAGCCTCACTGTTTCTGCGAGAGCCACTTCTACTGGAGTCAAGAAAAATATAGAGAAAATCTTCAGACTGCATAGTTTTCCATTTTTTTCTTTTGATTGATTCACTTGCCTATTCAACAGGTATCTGACAGGCAATGAGTTAGAGAGTTAGGGCCCTTGCCCTCATGAAGTAGGTGTCTAGACGTGATGAAAGCTTGCTTAAGTCCTAGAAAGCACACGAAATTAGTGGAATTATAGGGACAACAAGGATGCTATATTTCAGAGAATGTGGTCTGAGAAATTCTCTTTATGGCATTTTTTTAAGCTAAGATAAGGAGAATCAAAAGGGAGGCAGAATGAAGAGGGAAGAAAACAGATTCCTGGAGCAGTCAAAGGGTGAGAGAGGCTAGTGTGAAAACACCTCATAGCTTCTGGAGGTGAAGTGAGGGCATTTATGAAGTGAGAGCATTACAGCCATCAGTTCAAGTCTTAATTTTATGCTAAGGTCCTGGAGACCACAGGAGTCATTTCCAAGGTCAGAATTAGTGGAGGAAGGGAAAGAAACATAGTGGTGGATGGCAGAGCCTTAGCTTAGATGTTTTCATGTTCCTTGGAGGAGTTCTGTGTAGTTCTTTTAATACTCATTTTTTTTCTTTTTTTTGGTACTGGGGATTGAACACAGAACCTTTCGCTTGAGAGGCAGGCACTGGAACCACTGAGCTAAATCCCTGGCCCTTGTGTAGTTCTTTTAAAATCAGTGGAAGCTCCATCAAGTAAAGGAAATTTCAAAAACTTTGTGTGTCTACTACAATAGTTCCAGGGGCCATGTAACTAAGAGTTGCTTTCTCAAGTGTATAGTCAGCATGCTTTCCAAGAAGGTTACAACTTGCATTCAGAAAGAAGCTTTTGAAAATTTCCAGTTAACCTTCTCATAATTCAGGTATGAAAGTTGAGGTACATAAGATGAGGGGGTTGGTGGAATTTCACAAGACAGAGGTGGGGTAGAGACCCTGGCCTCCCACATGAGGGGCCAGGGAGAAGAAAAGGAACCCTGAAGTACTTAGGGCATATCTGAAAGAGAGTGCATCAAACCTAGGAAGGTTAACTTTCAAAAGGAAAGTGTCTGTGTTATTTTGAAGAGGTAAGAGTGTTTTTTTGTTTTTTTGTTTATTGTTTTCCTCTCTCATAAAGAGAGGAAGAAAATGAAGCATTTTCTTTACTCAGAGCCTGGAAACAGAACACATGTACATTGGGGTTTTGGATTGAATGTTGGCTGCACATTTCTGAATAAGGGCAGTAGAGGACAGGAAACCAGGGGTTAATTTCATTTGGGAATAAAGAGAAATAATGAACCTAGGCCTTAAGGAAGAGAAAGTTTTCCAGAAGGTGCAGGAGGATAGAACATAGCTCAAGGTGTTATAAGGTGAGGAAGAGGATCAGAAAGGCGAAGGCCTGAGGGATTGAAATGCAGTTCTTATAAAGCAGACAAGGCTCTCTTCTGGACACCAAAGGCTTAAGCACAGATAAATCACTTTCCAGTATTCTGCTTATTTCCCTCTAGATCTTTGATGATCTTTCATTATTTAATTCAGTTATGGGTTATGAGAATGAGCCTTTGTCCCCAACCTGCCTGCTCATCTCTCCCTATGAATGCAATCCTCTGGGAAAACCCTTGGAAACCTTTTTGTGAGCAGCTGGGCAATTGCTGTGTCCAGTTATTTTTCCTCACAGGTTCTGACTCTCCTATCTAAGCATCTGATTTATCTCTCCTTACAGCTTTACCTGTATGTATAAATGCAAGTGTATTTTATATCAAAATTAATAGGAGCCATATCGTTACTTGCTATGTATCTGTGCTTGGGCAAAGAGAAGCAATAATGAAGAGGAAAGCAGTGGAGCAGCCCCCGCCCCCGACTCTCCCGCCAAAAGTGTGTAACCCAGGGTAACTGCGAACAGAAATCCCAGAATAGCAGTTGTGGGTGAGGCCTGGGGAAGAACATCAGTCAGGATAAGCGGGAAGACTGAGGGCTGCAGAAGGGAGAACTCCAGGAAAGCAAGTGATGGGTCATCTGACACAGCGAATATTTGCAAAAATGTTTCCTGCTAGTTGACAGATGTATTAGGATGCTAAAAAAAAATGCTAAATGTGTTAAATGCTAAACAATTATACATCAAATGAATATTGTATTTTAAGCTTTTAAAAACTTTTGTATTATGGTATATATGTATATATATAATTCAGTAAAATACAAAAGCTTGTGTATTATGGTATATATGTATATGTATATATACATACATATATACATATATATATTATTCAGTAAAATTCAGGTTTTTTTGTGTACAGATCTGCTTGTATTGAAAATGCATAGGTCATGTAACCATCATAAGCTCTAGAATAATTTGATTACCACCTTAAATTCCCTCCTTATCCTATAGCCAGTTCTCTCTCATTCCCAGCCTTTGGCAATCACTGATTGGTGTTGGCTGGTTAGTCTTTGCCTTTCTCCAATGTCAAATAAATGTTACACAAAAGCAACATGTTATGTAGCTTTTCAAGTGTGGCTTTTTTAATCACTCAGCTTAATGCATTTATGATTCATCCTTGTTGTTCCATAGATCAATAGTTTACTCTTTGTCCCATTTTAAATTTTTGAATACTAGTCCACTTTATGGATTTATCACAGTGTGATTATCTACTTCTATAAAAAGTAGTTGATTTTCCCCCATTTTTAAGATTACAAATAAAGTTTAATAAATTGTTGACTTGCATTTAAAACAAAAATTGCATGAGAAACAAAAACATAATCACAAGAAGTTGGTTTTATACATATTATATGTATCATATATATATATATGATATATGTAATAGTTTGAGTAGTCTATCATTCCAAGCAATGGTTGTTTCTTAAAAGATAAAAGGTTGTTGAATAGAATTAAATCTCCTTCTACCAGATCAATAGATGTTGTCTGAAATATAAAAATGAAGGAATAAGAATAAAGCATTAATATTTACAAGGATGAAAAAAGTACCAGAAAAATCATATAAATGGTTTATAAAATGGCTTCTTCTGGTGAATTGAAATAATTGTATCAGGGAACTGCAGAGTTTTGCTTTATATTTTTTTGTTTTTTCTTAAAATCCAGTTAATTCTTTTAAACTTTTTAAGATAGTATGATAGATATGAAATATAAATTACACTTTTTTTTCCTCCACATGCTTCAATTAAATCTTAATATGACCATGTTCCCAAACTGGCTTTCTGCTCCTTAGGTTTACCTGTTCTTCACCCTCAGCCTAATCTACACCCTCAGCCTTTTTTATTTTTAATTTTGAAATAGGATTTCTTTAAGTTCCTAAAGTTTTTAGTCTGAGCTTACAATCTTCCTCCCTCAGCCTGCCAGTGCTGGGATTGTTAGATGTGTGCTACCACGCTTGGTCTTTCCCTGTTCTTTACAGACTCCCTTCAGGAAGAGTGCCATTTCCCTACCTCTTCAAAATTGTCACCTTATCTTTGCCATTACTATTACTACTCTTATTGTTGTTGTATTCGTTATTTTCTCTGTGTAGGCATTTTCTTGTATGTGTGTGACAAAATGAAAGGTCGTGCTAGAAGTCTGATTACTCATTTGCTCACATCAGCTGAAGACAGTAAAGATTGTACCTCACCAGTGTGTTGCTCAGATCCAAAGAACAAGCACAGACCTCATAATCACCTACCGCCAAAATGTGTAGCATTTCCCAAGCCAAGTTAAATGATTTAGGAAATTACTTATAGGGTCAAAATTTCCCTCCTCTGAAATAAGAGAATCTGAAATAATATTTGCTGCAATTAAACAAACAAATAAAAATTAAATAGTGCATAGAGAGGGAATTTAAATAGTGGCAAGTCAATTGGGATGATGGGCAGCGTGAAACATTGAGAAAAAAAATCAAATACGGCATGAAAACTGCAAGGATTTATATCCCTTAGCAGGACCAGAAGCATCAGAAGAAGTAATTTTGTATAGCCCTGCTTATTTCCCTGGGGACTGATATGTGGATATATCTTTAAGGAAACTTTCATTAGATGTCAGTAGTTTTGGTTTAATAAATTCAGTATATCCCTGGGATTTTCCAAGAGAAAACATCATGTAGGCTGAGTGAAACTGTATAGAGGAGAGAGTATGTATCAAATCTATCCCTTTCCTTATTTTCCAAGTTTATTGACGTGAAGGAGTCATATGATACCATAGCACCAGTGTCAAAACAGTCTTGCCTGTGTGTGAAGTGTTAAAACATTTACTGTCTTGTGGGAATTCCCTGGATTACCTAGCAAGTAGAATTTTGAGAATTCTTTTATAAAGGATTAATAAGGTCATGGACCAATATATGTTTCTGGTTGAAATGTAATTCACAATTGGCCCTTCTAGTTAAATAAACTGGTATTAAATATTGCTGTATTATCCTAAATTCCTTTCACCTTTAAGCTAATAACATTTTGCCTAACTGCCACCCTTTTAAAATGCATATATTTAGAAGGTACCACATATTGTTTCTATTTTTAAAGGAAGTACACTCTTGGAAACATTACATATTTACAACTATTTTTGTTTTTAGCAGAAAATTAATGCTAAACAATGTAAAAATAAACATATTTTAGAAGCACCATTTTATAACAGTCAGTATTTTAAAAATATATTGCAATGTTTAAAATATCCCACACTTGTTATCTCTCATTAATTGTCTGTCATAGATAAGACCTACATAACACTGGCTCTTCTTATAAAAGGGGAGTGTGGAAGTGAGATTTCTAACACTTGTTTTATTACTTGGAAAACCCATGTACCTGACTCTTCAGCTCAGTGGAATACTCAGATCCATGGTCAGTTTTCAGATTCTTCATTTATAAAATAATAACTTCTAAAGCTTCATAAAGTTATTATGAAAATTAAACAAAGACAAGGCAGCCTATTATTTATTTTTGTATCCCCAGTCCCTGATGAATTTATAGTTGCTACTGATATATTTCTAAAGGGATTCATAAAATCAAACACTATAAATTAACAACTATATTTTGAACAGATAATCTTTTTATTAAACCATCATTAGCTGCTGTAAAGTTTTATCACATTTACTACCTATATTTCCTATAGTATTCATACAGTCTATTGAATTATTTTCTTTAGAATACCAGAAATTGAGGACATTTTTATTAAGCAACATGCTTGTGGTTGAAACAATTTTTAGAAAAATATGCAATCCAGGGCCAGGGATTTAGCTCAGTGGTGCCACTACCAGCCTCACACTGCCTCACAAGTGAAAGGTTATATATAGTTCCTACAGCCTACTTTAAACACTCTACCTGCCTTGAAAATATGCAATCCAGAGATGGTAAATATGTAGAATTTCTACATTCATATTTAGGAACCATAGCACTGTCAATTGACTGCTGGACTCTCTTTTTTTTCTTCCCCTAAGCAAATTTACAATGAGAGGTACATTATATATGCACTGTCTCATCTGGTTCAATGAAGTTATTTAGTGATGAAGGATTAGATGACTAGGTTGACCTATAGTCAAGAATAGACCCTAAGAAGCCAACCATGGTGGTACACACCTATAATCCCAGTGCTTGGGAGGCTGAGGCAGGAGGATCACTATGAGTTTGAGACCAGCCTGGGCTACATAGTGAGTTCCAGATCAGTCTCAACTACATAGTGAGACCCTGTCTCAAAAGCAAAAAACAAACAAACAAAGAATAGACCCTAAGACCCAAGACAATGACTTTTATCTGTATGCTTTTAAATAAGTCCTTACCATCTCTTGGTAAGTAAAATTCTGTTTAAATTTAGTTGTGCCCTATTTTGTCAATATTTCTAGAATGTTCCTTTAAGAAACCAGATGGTTAAATGGTCTCAAATGAATTAGGTGTGACAATGGGTAAGTTTACATGGAAAAAAACAGATCCAGATGAAATATTTCTCATTGAAATTAAGTGGAAGACAGGTGTAAGGTGTTAATAATTAACACAGCATTTAAACAATAACTTAGTAAATGGAAATAAAGTGTTTGTAAGTGGGGAGGGGAGGAGGGAGTGAAGGGAGGGCAGGGACAAGGGGAAAAAATGAGAACCAAGGCCTGTCATGTAAAGGTACAAGGTCCCAATAATGAATGTAACTGTGCTGTATACCTAAAATGTACCAATAAACTCAATAAAATAAATAAATAAATATACATTTCAAACTAAAAAAAAAAAAAAACAAAGCAAAAAAAAAACAATAACTTAGTGTAACTTGAAAAAACAGAACCAGAAACCATGAACATATATCGAGGTGATTTAGAAAGAAGAAAACAAGATAAACCAGCAAAAAGTCCATTTATTAAACAAATTTAGAAATAAAAAGCTCATTTTTATTTTCAATATAAAATAGGGCTAGAAGTATATCTCTGTACTAAATGATTTCCATCATTTGTCCCCAATTTAAACTGCTATATTCTGCGCCACATTTTACCTATGGTAGAAGCTAACCAACTTGAAGGCACAGGAGATACCTCAGATAATTGATTCTGTAAATTTAGCCTTTGCTTGAGACAATTCTACTTGAGTATTCTAGTGATTATTTAGTTATTCTAAACAATAACTGAGGATTTACATTTAGCGCCAACTAGATCTTTAGAAAAAGCATTTCAGATCTAAATGATGTATTTGATTCTTAATAAAAATATAGATCAGGTTACCATTCCCGGTCAAGTAACTAACAATAAACATTTTAGGAATTAATCCAACCAACGTATACAGCAAAACACAAGCTTAGTTTCTTAAAGCAAAGGATCATACACAAAACTAAGCAACACAGTAATCAATTGCTAGAGTTGTATTCAGTTCAAGTTACTACATAATTCCTATCTTGTTTTATGAAAACAGATCAGCTGTTCATTAGTGAAAAGAATTCTGAGCCTTTTCTCTGGGGAGCTTTCAAGAGACCTGCCTTAGGTGATTTGAAGTAGCACTGCATAACCAGTTATGGATTAAGAAGCCAATAAAAAGATGCAAGCTTTTATGCTTTCATTTTCTTTTTGTTTCTTCTTGGTAATTACAGAAGGGCATTAAGCTAGTGCTCTTTGTTATGTTCAAATTTGGGATCCATTTCTTGAACATGATGTGGGCGCCCTATATTCCCTTATGTAATGTATGCATGGATAATACTACAGCATCGCAAGTAGAAAGCACCCTGCACATCCAAACTTCTATGAACAGGAAATAAGTAATTCTAAAGAAAAGCTTTTTAATTGAGAGTCCTCATCATTTATTGATCCCATTCATCTTACTAGGATTCTAGTTCGCAGCCCCGGGAAAGGTAAGCAAGGAGCTTGCACACTTTAGGAATAATTCTAGGAACCTATGGCAAGACCAGATACAAACAGGTCAGGGGGCTCCTCTACAGTACACAAGTAGTTTACCAAGGAATCCTGCTCAAAAAGCGACAAGTCTGGCCAAAATATCTTGAAGCTCAACCAGGGTGACCCAGTGCGAAAAGAAATCATTCCTAACAAAATGCCACTGAGTGTGTGGGCAGAGAGTAAGAGGAGCAAAGGCAGAAGAATGCAGATAAGACTCACAGCACAGAAGTCAATTAAGCCTCATTAAGTCTCAGCTTACCAGACACGTAGGTGGCTGTGTTACATTTGTGTTGCTTGGGGAATGAAACAAATAATATCTACAAAGTTCAGAGCCAAAAGTTTCTGGGCTCACTCCTGATACTGTTGATCTATTTGTGAGTTCAACAAATAACTTTCTCTTTTCTGTCTCCAGCAACATGGACTTCAGGGGCTCAGCGAGCTCTGTGCCAAGGAAACATTTCAAAATGATGTGAAACTTGGGTATAAAAAGCCACCGGTGTCACATCTGTGACCTGGTACTAAAAGTGCTTCGGTAAAGTAGTCCCTGCACCAGCGCCCTGCTGCAGCCGCACTGTGGGTAGAAATTCAACTCAGGCCTGAGCACACCGCTTCCCCTCATCCCCTTTCCAACCATATTTCAGCTGTCTTCATGCTATGGAGCAGAGCACAGGGCAAGTTATTAACATGGATCATGGGAGGTTAGAGAGTAGCTTGTCACTGTCACACTTTAGGTCTCAGCGGTGTGAAAGGACATTTTTATTTTTCTTAAATAAAAACCTTGAAAGAAAGATGCAAAAAGTTTGGCAAGGTAGCAGAGCTTGCAAAAAGTGGCTTGTGAACATTAAGGTTTCCATGGCAACATTTTCTTGTCCAAAGAATTTCTTATTTCTTCCTAATTTATCTACCATAGAACATTACTATTTATTTTGACCTGCAGACCCAAAGTGATAGTTATTACATACACAATGAAATTGTAATTTGAAATGCTCCAATTGATTAGAGTTTTTTCTTCTTGCCTATTTTGGAGTAGTGCTATTTGCCTATGTTATGTATTCATCAATACAGTGAGAACCTTATTATATAAAACTTGTATATTAAGTAGTCTTTGGTAAACATAGATTTGATAGACAAGATGAGATAAATGAGTTCTAAATATATTCTCCCATTTCTCTAGCTGTTTTAAACATTAGCTTGGGCTTTTGGTTAAAAAATTATACTTTCTTCCTTTGGATCTATGCTTTCCATTTTGCAAAAATTTGAAATAAAAATGAAAAAACTCCAGCTTATTAGAAACTTATGAAAGCATTTTTTGGCCAGTTGGATTGAGTACCTTTGGCTGATGAATTTTGCTGCAATATGGACAAACTCAATGCATCAGAACACACTAATGCTATACGGAGGCACCTCAGTTCACAAACTTAAAGGACTCCTTGATTCTGGGAAAGATGGCTGCCTTCATGTTCCTGCAGGGAAGATTGCTGAAGTCGTGTTGGTCAAATGATGCTGAGTTTTCAAATTGAAAGCAAAATTTTGCTGACTGCTTTTGTTAACAAACCAAACTGTTTGCAAAAAGAAGCATTCATGAACGCAAGTATTATTATACCTGTAAATAAAGTCCGTCCTAGGTGATACTGGAGACACAAAAAAATGTTAGGAAATTGACTCCAGTTAATGAAACATCCAGTTGGGGAGGTAAAATGTCCACAAGTAAATATGACTAAACAAACAAAAACAAAGTTAAAAACAAAACCTAAAAATAATCAAATAATCATAGCTATTATTTACCGCTTGCTTACCTTTTGTCTAAAATTGTCTAAGAACTTCACCTGTACTGAATGATCATTGCTGTTGTTCTCATTTTAGAGAGGAGGAAAATAAACTTCCTAGTAGCACATCAAAGGACAGATTTGAATCTGTGTCACTGTAAAACTCGTAATGTTAATTCTCTCCTATGGCATATTACAAAACTTCAAAAGTGAGCAGTGTTTGGCTGGGCCAAAGAAAGCAGAGACTTCAAAGAGGAAAAAGTACAAGGCAAAGAGCAGAGGATGTAGATGCTCTTGTCTGAAAACAGGAAGAATAGAGAGCAGAGAAGAAAGAGGGATTGCGAATAAAGAAATGGAGAAACACGAAAGTCTCATGCAGAATCTGAAATGCAGGTGCAAGCTGAGAGCAGATGAGGAAGACTGAGGCCCTCACACAAGGTGTTGGGCAGGTATTGCCCAGATCACGGAGGGGGTGACGATTGTATAGGTGGAAGTACTGTTGGAAACACAGTTCTAAGGCAGCAGGACAGCACATGGGCAAAGATGCATACTGTATGTGCTTCCACTGAACAGTTCCTGGATGATACGCAATGTAAATGGCTTAGTAAAACTGCAAAACTTCACTGAGTTGAGCAGAGGCTGGGAGGCTATTGGTAAGAACAGTGTAGATCAGAAAGCGATATAGAATAGCATGCCTGAAGTACAGTAATGGAGCCTCAATGAAACAAAGTTTTGTGTGATGAGCTCCTTGGAATTCTTTCACTAGTTAGATAAGTTAGTAAAAGTTTTGTAGGTAGCATGTTCCTGGTACATAGCTACTTCTCTAATGCATTAGAGTGCTTGATAATATGTCATCTTCATATGACCCGTAATTTCAATTAAATGAGTCACCTTCAGTGTAAAGACATGTTAATGGATTCAAGGTAAATTTTAGCCAGCATCATATTATAGCATGCAGTAATTGGTATACTTAATATTTTAAAAATGTTTGACAGAAGCAAGGTCTGAATTATTCCCACTTGTAATGTTTTAACAGAATCCAGGCGCTAAACTTCTCAAATGCCTCCTTGTTTGAATTCTGAGAAGACTCATCTGGGGAAGATTGCTAAGATGTATTTCCTGTAAAAGATAGTATTTTATAAAAATGAAACAGGTTTTGGTTTTGCTTTGTTTTGTTTTGTTTAATGGTTTTGGAGATTGAACTGGAGACATTAGATTGCCGGGCTACATCCCCAGTCCTTTATTTTTATTTTGAGACAGGATCTTGCTAAATTTCCTAGGCTGGCCTTGAACTTGAGATCCTCCTGCCCCAGACTCCTGAGTAGCTGAGATTACAGGCATGCAACTGGTGAAATAGGTTATTCTTCATATGATGACTACTAGATCAATTTTTTTTTAAAACGTGTAAGGCCTATTATAGAGAACACACGCATTTTTTGAAATTTTCGTAGATATATGAAAAAGTGGGTCTATTTCTGCACCAGCAGGATGATTAAGTTTTGGCGCGCTATATCTGCAAACACAAGTGGTGAAGGACAGCCTGAACTGTCGCTGGACTGAGCCTGAGGAGGTTCCTAAAGCTGAGATGAAAAACTCAACCTATCCTGAAGATAGAATGTTTGCAGGTTTGCTGACTTCTGCTGAAAAACAGAATTTTCAGGATGCATCAGTAAGAGACACTAGATAGGCTTATTAGGCAGTGACTTTAGGACAGTGTATTCAAGAGTGGAAAGCAGGCCAAGAGAGAGGTGTACTGAGTTGGAACTGCGTGTGTTTACGGGGTCCTGGAGGTGTCTTCATGATGGTGATCTAGGGTGTGTATCTGTCTGTTGAGTTACCCAGATGGCAGACCACATCAGAGTGCGAGCCATGTACTTGTGCTGGAACTTGAGCTCTGCTGCCCACTAATCTTGCTGCCTCCTTGAGGATGGAGGAAGCACACTTTACAGGTGAAAAGGACTGGACCAGAACCCAGTTTAGAAGCTTTGTCTTCAGGACCTTTCCGAATTTTTTTGGAGTGAGTTTTCTGGAACGGAAGAAGGCTTGAATAATTTTTCTGTCCTAAAGCTGTAGTTTTTCTGAAAATACTATTATAAAATCTCAATTCCCTTGTCTTTTTCTCCCTATTTTAAAAAATTTCTTCTATGCCACCTCAAAATGAGTATGGTAGGGTAATAGGCTCAGGGGGACACTGAGTATATGAACTTCAATTTATTTTGTTGGATGGGGTATTGGTAGGAGGACCCCACTCGGTGAAGAAAAATATAAATAAATAAATACCTATTATTTTAAAAAGAGAGCTGTCAAGCTAATGAACAATGTCTGTTACTAGAGAAACGGTCGCTATAATTTGCTACTAATTGAAAAGAAGAAATTACAAGCATTTAAAGCATCTGCTACTTGTTCTGAAAAATAACTCTTCCTGTGAGGAATTTCAGCATTCTTCAGAAGCTCTCCTGTCTTATCCACAAGGCTACTCGGATCTTGGATTTCCACATTATCGAACTCTGCGGAGAGGTATAAAAAACTAAAAGGTGAGCTTGTCAACCCTATAAGTCAGGATGATATGTGTTTTAATTCTCTGCTACACTAGTTAGACTGAGTATCTTGGAGGCAAAAGAAGATGGCTTAGACAGGTTCAGAGACCTTGCTTCCACTCAGGGAGTTGTATGGCCCAAAGAAAGCTGAGCGTCTTATACCACAACAAACTCTGCCTTGGCTGCAGAACTTCTTCAGGGAAAACAAAAACCAAACCAAACCAAACATCAAAAACACTCCCTATCTGAAATGGAGACAGGAAGAAATTTTGTTATGTAATTTGAAGTTCTAATAGTTTATCTCCTTTCAGTGAGAAATATGTGATAAGTAGTAGAAAAATTCTATTTCCTAGCCTTTTAAATAAATAAAGGCTCTCACTTTTTTTCTCCTGTAAACAAATCCAGAGATTAGCATGTCAGGGTTGTCGTGGCTGCTCCTAAGACTAGGGTGCGGCAAACCCACTGAGCACGAGTGTGACCTATCGATGAAGGAGATCCAGGAAATACACAGGAAAATAGTTCTGAAAGCCTTGCACCGGAGGCCCAGATGCTATCTTCAATTCTGCTTGTAAGAACTCCAGCAGGTTTTTGATAGGACAATCTAGACCTGATGTCAACCTGAAGAGTGGGAGGAACACCACTAAGTGCTTAGCCCACAGTGCTCTGTCCTTCACAGTCATCTGCTCTCACCCTGCAGAGTTTATTTCCTTTCCTACTTTTAACGAACATAAAAGCTCATTACCTTTTGTGCTTGTTCTGTCCACTTCTTTGGTCTGGACAAGATGAACCTAGAAAGAATCTCTACAAAGAGTTCCCAGCACCCTAGATCTTGGTAACAATTCTATCTTTTTTGTTTTGGCTTCCTTCGTTTATAGATTTTTACCTTCATGGTCACAAGGTGGCTGCTGAACTTCTAGGCAGTTGCATTTTTGCTTCTGGAAGGAAGTTGGGGGGGAAGCAAAGTAGTGAAATGAGGACTAAGACTCTTTGCTCTGGAAATCTTTACCAGATGTTAGACTCCAGAGATGATAGCTTGCATCGAATGTCTAAACAGGTCACGTGGGCATCCGCATAAGAGTTCCAGACGGTGAGATTAGGTGTCTTTGTTTTTTAACTTTTATCGAAGCTTTCGTTTTGGTGCATGGATTATCCCATCAAAATCAGGGACTAGCCTGTGAAGAGAAGGAAGAGCCTGGAGATGAGATATCCACAGTGTGCTCATCGTTACTGTATCCTTCCAATTTTTTATCTTTAGTTTAGCTTAGCTGAGCCAGTTCTGCTTATCTTGAGTCTGGTAATTACTCTGCTTCAAACAAAAGAGGGATGGGAGAAATACTATTTCTAATCTGTAAGATAACAAGGAGCAAGAATGATGACAGGAACTTGTAAATAAAGGCAGATAAAATTCTCTAATAAGATATCTTTGACAAAGGTTCTACGTAGCAGCTTTCTGGCGCAAACAGGCTTCATAGAACTAAAATTTGAGGAAAGATATGGGTGAGAAATGACAAACATTCAGTTCACAGGTAGAAGAAATACTAATCTAATCTTTTTTGTCAAAAGCAAGAAGTAAAAGTCACTTACCCAAAAACAAAGATTAACCAGAAAGTTGGTGATGAGTAAAAGAGAATAGAAATGAATGAATCACCTAGAGTCTTCTCTAGAGCTCTGGTCTATTGAAAACTAATAAAAAGAATATGAAAAATCATCAAATATTAAAATATAGCATATTAACATGTACAAAAATGGACGTCCTATGTCTAAAACAAAATAATTTTGTATTGCGGCAGGGATTTGTGAAATCAGCTTCCACTGACTGAATATGGTCTGGTCACAAACATCAAGCAGTCAAACTTCCAGGAACAGTTGCACTGGTCCTTACTTCACACCCACAGTCAGAAATGTACAGCATGGGACAAAAAGTTCGAATTGTCCTTTAAACAAAAACTCTTGATTTAAAAGTTCAACAAGCATGCTGCTGCCCTCCAGTTTAGATTGACTCTCAGAGTCCTAATTAAGGTTTCCTGTTAAAATTTTGATGACTGGAAAATTTCCCCTCAGGTTATTTAAAGATGAATTTAAAACATGGAAAGTCTAGTAGTCTCTAAAAACATGCTTTATTATTGCTTTCTCTCTACCTCTCTGGATGTACAGATAATGAAAAAAAGAGATAGAAAGGATAAGGGAAAATGATCTTGCCTAAGACATTTATTTAACTCCTTACATTTGATGATTGGTTAAAAAGGAGTTTTCCTTCACTCACTCCCTTCACTGACCTTTAAATTAAGAACTTGAGCTTCTCGGTAAATAGGTTGACAGGGGTGGCACTCCTCTTGGATTTTAAAGGTGAAAGCAATCCATGCAGTGGTTCCATTGAGGATATTATAATGGAAAATATGATCCCAAGGGCTTAGGTTCTCAGATGCCAATCTCTACATATATTATGGGGATTTTATTCCTCCATTTTCCCAAGGGATATTTTCACTCATCTTTTCTTTTTCTGGGTTCCTTGTCTTCATGTATAGTTCTTATTTGTTAGCAACAGCAGCCTTTTATTTTTATGCATTATTACAGTCTTCATATAGGTATAACACTTTAACATCTTTTCTATTATTCTATTAGTTACAGAGAAAAATATTATATATGTATATCCATATTCTAAACATACATAATATCCATAAACTAATAAAATTATGCATGATAATACAAATTGAGCAAATTCTAAACCTATAAAAATATGTCTGTAGTATCTCTGATCTGGGCTGAGAGATAGAGTCATTTTGAAAGAATGACGGTAAATATGATAGTTCATGTACATGAGACTAATTCTCTTTATCCTCCTTCTCCATAGTGTCTTATCTCCTATGTTTGTCCTTCTCTGTGTTGAAACTTTTTATTTTCCCTAACTTCACTTTGCAAAGAAGTTGTGAGGGTATTTGTTTATTAAAGACTACCGTAGTCTTTTGTGGCTTCATGGAGAGGAGAGGGGAAAGAAAGCTAAAATCTTGTGAGGGATTGATAAATTAATTAATTTCGAGGATCTCAAATAATAGATTGAACTTTTATTGGATTCCAAGATTTTGTAATTAATCTTATCTACTTATTTTCATTGCTCACTTTCTCTTTGGAATGTTACTGGGAGAGAGCTATAGCCCAATTAATCAAAATAATAATGACTTGGACTGAGAGCAGAAGGTGGCAAGCCAGTAAGAATGTTAAGAAGATAAAGAGATTGTGACCAACCTTCCACCATATCTCAAACACTACATTAAACACTGAACAGGTTTGGTATTTATGCAAGATGACTTTCTTGCCATTTAATACAAAATAAAACTGAGAAATGAGAGAGGAAACCAGCAAGGGAGGGAGGGAGAGAGGGAGGAAAGAAAACAGAAAGAACATACTGTGTTCATTAGCCTTAGGTCTACCCAAACTACAGACCAGTTATTTCAGGAACACATTTGTCTTTGAACATACTGTATTGCCAAAAATATAAGCAAGTACTAAATTGGCATTCCCAGGGAAATTTGCTTATGATTGCATTGGTTGGCTGATTGGAAAAAGAAAAAAATGTTGATATCCAGGGCTCTAAAACAGTAAAATCTGCTTTCTCTTTGATACGTTGTCCCTTCAGACACTTGACTGATTGCCATCACCAGAGGTGGGAAAAACAAGCCACATTATCTGTTCATTTGAATCTCAGAAATGAGAGAGGTAATGCCTTTTGCTTTTTCCTTCTGCTCCTCTTTATCAAGTAGACAAGCACTCTCATGAAGTAAGAGAAATGGAGTCTACATAAGGCTCCAACACTACAATCTCTGCTAAATTACAGATGATTGGCCTCTCAAAAACCAGTGTGATTGAAATTGCACATGCAAGCCGACCTACAAGGTAACATAATATCTTTTTACTGTCCTGTAAAACTGTGCATCCATTTCCTCTAAAATTAGTGACATTCACTAAAGTAAAAGGGGGCATATTTTGACATTAATAAATCATAGAATTTTAATGGCAAATCAAAGTTATAAAATTAATTCCTAGCTATACTGGGCATAAAAACAGATACAGTTTATAACTAGATATAAAGTGGTAGGCATTGAGCTCACAGCAGGTAGGAATAAATATACTAGAAACAATTCTCCAGAAGGATTCTTTTAAGAATAATCCAGGAAATTCAGTAAGGTTGTATTGATTAGATATCAACTAGAATATTCTAATGTGACTAGTGGAAAAAACCCTGCTTTTCTCTATGTTTTGTTTTCTGTTGCCTGTTCCCGTGTGTTCTGTAATGATTGACCAACTAGTTTAGTGAGCAGCTAATAAAATTTTCACAACTAATTTGATTTTATTGCTTTATAACACTAGCTGAAGTTCGGGTTTAAGATGGCTGATGGAGCATGTATTAGTTTTTCTGACTTGAGAAACAAAATAATAGTACATCTCTAGGGAAATAGTCTCTAAAACTGATGAAGACATTAACTAAGAGGACAGTACAATGAATTTCAGTACCTGAGAAATTTTGGCTTCTATGTCAAATGTGGGAGTTAAATGAACACTAGTGGGATGATGGAACACACAAAGAGTCCAGGAGGTTTGAAGGAGGGAATGGGATAAAATAAATTTATTTAAAAAAAGAAAGAGAGTCTGCACTCTGGATGGCTCAGGGGCTAGGAGCAGATAAAGGAGCTAATCTCCCCTCCCGTCCACACCCAAGGAAGAGTCCTGGGCTCAGGGACACACATGTCACAGAGACCCAGAAAGAGGAGTGGGCCTGGAAAGGGAGGAGGCTTTAAACCACCACTCTAAACTTCAGGCCTTCTACCAGTGCCTCAACTTGGGAAGGGAGGCAGTTCACTGGATTTTCACTTCACGTAGGAGGAAAGGAACCATTCTTTTCTAGAGAAAAGTAAAGGAACTCTCTGGGGGTTTCTGCGCATGTCTGCGCTTCCTAAGGAAGGGTTCCCATCTCACTCTCGGGTGTGACACAGAGAGGACTGGCTGTCTCCCTGTTCGCGATGAAAGCATAGAGCGTCCAGCCAGCCTTTCCATTCACCTCCTCTTCGGTGTGAGCAGATGATCCAGTTACCCAGCATGTTCGTGGAAGCGGAGGACTAGAGAAATCAAAGAAACTGAGCTCAAAGAAAACAGACATATCAAATAACAAAAAAGCAAGGAAAACAAAACTCTCTTCAAAGATTATTATGAGAGATGTTTGAGAATCTTTGACAACTATAGAAAAGAATGGTTAGTATATAAAATTATAATCTAAAAATAACACAGATTGAAATTATTATTTCTGGCATTCAATTAATGAAAATAAATCAAATAAGATCCAAATGCTAATAGTTAGAAGGCCATGAAAGAAATGTTTTCAAAGAACCCAGAGATGGGAAATAAGATAAAAAGAGACATAATCTATCAAGTACATCAAACAGCTTTTTTTTTTTCTTTTTCATTGAGTTCATTGGTACTTTTTAGGCATAGAGTACAGTTAATTTCATCATTGGCATCTTGTACCTTTACATGTCAGATCTTGGTTCTCATTTTTTCTCCATACCCCTGCCCTCCCTTCACCCCCTATCAAACATCTTTTAAATCAAAGTTCTACAAAGAGAAATAATAAAAGCTTCATGGAGGAAATTTTCAAAGAATCAGAACAAGAATATCTCCTAAATAAAAAAACTAAATATTTATGTAAAAGAATTCATTGAGTATTAAGTTTTAAAGAAAAACAGAGCCAATATATTAGCAATCATGACAAAATTTTACCAATAGTGAAATAATCATAGCTTCCAAAGAAGAAAAAAAAAATCAATAAAAAAGGAAATAAATCAGACTGGCATCAGAATTTTCATCCCTGAAATAAATTCTAGAATATAGAACATGCATGGTCTTTAAAAACCTTGAAGGAAAATTCAATTTGATTAATCAGTCATCCATGGGACTTGAGAGAAAAATAAAATAATTTCTAGCTCCATATGTACTGTTCATTTTTACTTCCAATGTACTTTTTTCTGAGACCATTTTTGAGAGTGCACTCCAGCAAAATGAGGATTAAAAATGAAAAAAAAAATAGGAAGAAATGGGATGCAGAAAATGATAAGGAATACCCCAGGGCCCCAATTACAGAGGACTGTAATATTGATTATGCCCAAAGCAGACTGTAAAGAGTTAATCCCACAATTGGTTTGTTTTGAGAAGTGAGTCTGGCTGAAGCCTACTTGCCAAAAACAAAGTAGCTTTCACCCAAATTCCATTCCTACAACACAAACCTTCTTACTGGAAGGACAATGCTCTAATTACAGCCATGTATTTTGTCTATCCTGTTCCTAATTTGAGAATGCTTTGTTTTGTCCTTTATGAGCCTTGTTTACATTAATTTTCATAGAAACAGCCCATACCTTGTCTTTACCCCAATTGATTGTTAATAAAAGTCGGTCCCTGGGACTGGCCAGGGCCTTTGTCGGTTGCACAGGCATTGGTCATCCTGGTACCCTGCCTTCTTTCTCCTAGTTCTGTCTCTTAGTGTATTTATTTTTCAGATCTGTGTTGTATACTTGGCAGGGGATACCCCTAACTGCAGTGGTCTCTGGTACCCAAAAATAGGAAATACGAACTGTAGACAGAACAGGAAGCCAGTGGTTGATAAGAAGCATATCTTCTAAAAGACTGGAAGACAGACTGGATAAGAATTCGAAAGGCGACCATAGTACAAATGGCTCATATTTCTTCTCGCCCAAAGAAACAAGGGTGTGAGTTATTTTAGAAAACACCAAAAAAAGAAGTACATGAAAGTAACTGTCCCAATATAAAGCAAGTCGAAGAATGATATGAATTTGAGCAATTGATGAAATATAATAGATTTCATCCAACTTAGTGTATATGGTTTTTTGTTGAGTAGCAATGGATCTATATTGTATCCCAAGCCCAGCAAGAGACAGCAGGAATCATAGACCTTACTTAGCTCTGCAGGAGAAATATTCACATTCTAATGACTAAATACTGCTTTGCCTTCCGACTTTTACAGTCAAAGTTTCAACGACCTTCAGAGGATCTTATTGATACTACAGAACAGAATGAAAATGTTAATATCTTAGTCCAAGTAAATGTTAATTGACAGGGGTATCAGTGGTGGAAATCAGAATGCTAACATTTACATAGACTCAGACCCACTGAGTAGGGTAAAAACAGAGCATGCTTCCGTTAATTTATCTTCCCTTGCAAACCACAGGAGAGAAGACAGAAAAGGTGCTCCCTGACTAAGAAGGGTATTTCCTTTGTAGTTTTTTTTAACCACTTCCGATAGAATGATAATTGAACTGAAGTCCGTGATGGAGTGGGATATTTTCAGATATCCAATTGAGTCCTTTCTCGCAGCTCTGGAGGAGGTCCGTCCGTGGTACCAACCAGGTCCATTAAGAATAGGCCCAAACAGATGTGGTGGTGAATGCCTATCATCTCAGCACTCAGGAGGTAAAGGCAGGAGGACTGTGAAAGCTTAAGGCTAACCTGGGCTATGTAGTGAGATCAAGGCCAGCCTGAACCACATAGTGAGGTATCGTCTCAAAACAACAAAACGAAAAAGCAGAGGGGGAGAGAGAGGGAGAGGGAGAAGAAGAAAGGGAAAGGGAAAGGAGAGGAGAGGAAGGGGAAGAGGAAGAGGAGGAGGAGGAGAACAGGGAAAATAGGCCGGTATGAGCCTGGCACCTGCAGCCATCCTGAAAAGAAGTCCTTTTTAGCTCAGTGGAATGAGCAAACCTCAAATAATTAAGAGCCTCATAGGATAAGTCATCATAATTGGAAAAAAAAAGAGATAGATTATAAGGTTGCACCTGGGTCTCCTGCAGCCCAAATCTTCTCGACACCGCTGAAGCACATACTAAACCATTCCCGTGCTTAAACTGCAAGCTTTGTCATCTGCCTTCAGACGTATTAAGTAAAAAAAACAATTTTCTAATGTTTCTTCTGGAATTTAATGACCAGAGAAAGATTTGTAATAAAATTTCCTTTAATATTGTTCTTGGTAGGCCCTAAATTCTGTAAGTGAGAATTATACCAAGGAACCCTTCCAAGATGTCTTGACAATATCAAAATAAAAGTTTAGAAGGTAAAGGTCAGATGGGTAGGTGAGCAGAGAGTTGGAGTGGATCATAAGATCCACTCCACTGTAGGGATCACAAGATGACAGTAACAAGAAGCTCTGACATCTGTCACAGTGTAAAAGACAGCTGGTTACTTAGCTTGTGAGGGTGCAGGGCTTGAGTTAGAATCAGGTGATCAGCCACATGGTTAAGAGTTAAAATAAAAATAGGCAATAAAACTAGGACTCGGACCAAAGAGGTCTTTAGTCAACATGGACTAAAGCACCCCCGCCCTACTAAGTGCCTGAGTTTCAACCAACTTAAACATACAAGAAGATTTTTTTTTTTTTTTTTTTTTTTTTTTTTT
>NW_022900914.1:28132010-28144524 GCF_012274545.1 Fukomys damarensis | reverse complement strand
AAATTTTTTTTTTTTTTTTTTTTTTTTTTACTATCTTGGCTTTCTTTAAACTCTGCATGCTAAATAACTAGTTTAGAGAGCCCAAGTTCCATTTGGTCATTTTAAATAAGCAAAGCTGCTTTTGACAGGTGGTCATGAAATAATTCCTGTGCTTCGCTTTGGACCAAAGGGCCTGTGGCCTCACCAGGAACTGTTGTTCTCACTTCCAATAGACACTGTCCTACCTTTCTCATGTTTGCTGGTGATTTTGTCATGTTTGCTGGTGATTTTGTTCTTTGACCTTATGAGGCAACAATCTTGACTTTATGCATTTTGTATAAAGTTAACTGTTTCAATAGCAGCAATTAAGTAGATATTCCCAAAAAATAATGTTTATCAATGTCTTATAAGCACATTTAGAAATTGGAAGACATTTCCTAAAGAAAAATAGAACAGGTATCTTTAAGAGTAGGATTTGGGATGTGAGTAGTAGACAGGGAAATTTTACTTTCATTTTAAATTCATTTTTGCTATTGTAGCTTTAATCATGAGGATAAATTACTTTAGTAAAATAGGCATGTATTAAATGGAAAATGTTAGAGGACAAAATGAATTGAATTAGTTCTCTGATTAAAGATTAAAACCAAGGTATACTTGCCATTTACTTCCTGAAGCTGACACATAATCTGCCTCAATTTCTTCTTCTATCTTATACCCACCCATATCTGCCCCATCCATACGTCTTTCTCTGCTCACAATATACCAAGGAATTCTTTGTCCTGCTTAAATAAGCATATAATAGGCACTGAAATGTCTATTGCATCAATCTTGTATTTAATAAACTACTTCGCTGTATTCTGTACTCCTCAAGGTGATTGACAAACCAGCTCTGTTTTTACTATTATTTTTAGCTAGGAACACTTATCCTTCTTGTCAAATTAAATTCAGGGGGATCTGAACATTAAGTTATTGCTATTAGTGATAAGATCATAATAAAGAAAAGACTTTTTGAGGGGTAAGATGGATACTTGTTCCCAGAAAATGAGTAATTCAACAAAAGCAATTACTTTCTTACAAAAGCCCAGAACTTTAAAAGACAAACAAGGATTATTTTCAAAAAATAAAGAATAACCTTGTAATTTGTTAATAAACTTCTCCTGTTCCCATTTTGCCTCCAGAAAATGATCATTTCAGCTGACTTCTACCTTTTTCTTTTTTTTAGTACATAGTGGGTATGACAAAGGTTTTTTAATAATGGCTGAACTTTGGTTTTGAGCAGAGTTCTATAACATTTTTCTATTTATTTAATATTGTTCCCTGTTATGTTGCCCCTTCAGGTCAGTGGTGAATAGACTTTGCTTATTGCATATTAGATTTTGGATCTTCTAGTCTTTCTCCAGCTTTTCCAAGTCATCATGCCTCTATGAAGTAGCCAATTTTTCAAGTTGGCTATGATCGTTGAATAGAAAGATTCACCAAATGCTGGTTCTTTCACTGAACCTATCCTTTAGACTTTCCCAAATTTACCTTATCAACCTCTCTGAACTTGGCTAAGTCTCCTCCTTCCTTAAGTGAGTGGCTCCAGCGACTTCACAGACCACTCTCGCACTCACAAGTCCTGGCCGCCGCTTCTGATTCTCATCATAGTTTTCCCCTAGTTGTCCTCCAGCCACAAATATTAGGCTTAGTAAAGCCCCGAACAGTCTGTGCAGTAGGAGCCAAAGCAGGGCCACCATCCATCCAACAAGCTCAAGGCTGTTCATGTTTTTTCAGCAGCATCCTGGAGAGCCTGGGTGGAGGGGTTCAGTGAGAGGGACATTGATCATTTAGGAGAATTAATGCCTTGGAATAAAATTTGATCAAAGAGAGACCGAATTTAGGACGCAACTGGTAGATAAATTGAAGGACTAAGTAAAGAGATGTATTTCTTTTGAAGCTGTTGCCATATTGGTATTATAACATAATAATAACATGCGTGTGTTCTTGTCTTCCCTGATTCTCTCAGTTCTCTGTGGTTGTCCCTCCATGGAAGTATTCCCATGCACACTCCTCTTTCAGACTGTTTTCCGCTAAGTCTGAAGTAATTCACTGCACACCTAAATCTGGATAACTACTCAGGATGGGAGTTTGAAGTTGGACTAACCACCAAACGGAAGGTCAAAGGGCTTCCTTGATGATAGGAAATGGGTGGTAAAGTCCTATGATACACAACTGTTAAAATTTTTACCCATGGTTAATTGGACTGCTAAAAACACAGAGCATCAAGAGATCAAGGGGTTAATTTGCTTCACCAATGTGAGAGCAATAATAATTATATGACTGTGGTTTGGATGACTGGTTTTGACAGCAGTGGAGGACAAACTAAAGCATGCTTTAAAAGCCGGAGGTCTTAGATGCAGCTTTAAAAAATATTATTATTATTTGGTGCACAGGGCATTGTGCAGTAAAACTGAGACTGTACGTTTGATTATCGTAGTGGCAGAGAGGCCAAAGGGGATTGAGTAGACAACTTTGAAACAGCAGGACCCTAAAACATGACATTGGCTGATTATTTTATAGGCTTGAGAATCTTAAATCATCAAATTTCATTTACCTTCCCAGCCAGCTTGTCCTTGCTAAAGAAGGCCAGTTTCCCTATCAGAATTCCATGAAATAGCCCTGTCTGAATCAAGGTGAGGCTTGTTTCCTCTACCACTTTTCTTCCAAGTCAGAAAGAATACTGCTCTGGGAATAACGAGTGTACTCACCAAAGGAATGGTAGGAGCTCGTTATCTAGGTACTGTCAGGAAATGAATGTGGGGTACAGTGAATGAAGGAATGAATGTGGGGTGTGCTGATCCAGGGAGATGGAATATAAGGTAGGACAGAGGAGAACTCATCCACACTTGGGCTCTCACCCACACTATGGGCCGACATCCAGGCAAGTATATCTGAAACTGCTTGTAATATTTTACTCTAATGGATTTTCGGAGATTGACTATCATAATGTATCTAAAAGTATACCTTGACTTAGTGTAATTGTTTTTTTTATGATTTTTGGTCCATAAACATGGCTGTTTATCTGTGTGTGTCATGATTAACAGTGTAAAGATTTAAAATTAAATAAATAAATCTTGCTGGCGCATGCGCGCGCGCACACTCACACACACAAGAAATGGAGGAGGGAGAAAGAAAAAGACATTAAGAAAAGGAATTAAGATGTGTTAGGTACATGTACCAACTCCTCACAAGGAATGTAAACATTAGGTACTACAAAAATGTACTACTAATAAAAAAGTTTCAAATGACCTATTGTAAGTGAGGTGGAGATTTCAGGATACTTGACATAATATTGAAGGGAAGGATAGAAGTCACAAGTAATTGGCAATGTTAAAATGGATTTGTGTAGTAAATATAATTGACAATCTTTGTGTTCCCAAGAAACATCCAAAGACACTACCTTCACTAAGACAATAAAAAATATATTTAATCTGGATATGGTGGTGTATGCCTGTTATATGAGCAATCAGGAGGCTGAGGCAAGAAAATCATGAGTTTCAAAAAACAAAATGTATAGGCTAGGAATTTAGCTCGATGGTACTGTGCCTGCCTAGTGAGTGGTAGGTCCTCAGTTCAATACCTGGTACCCCCCCAAAAAAAATGCATTTAGAGAAGGATTTGATGGCTACTTGTGTGTAAAGATATCCCTGTGGTCCTGGGACTCAAGGTGTCAGTGGGGAGGGCAGCAGTATGAAATGCTGTTTAAGGCATTTCCTTATTGGAGACAGTGCACAGTTGCCTCCTCGTCCACGGTTTCACTTTCTGTGTCTGAGTCACCTGTAGTGAACCGTGATCTCAAAATATTAAACAGAAAATAGCAGAAATAAAGAATTCTTGTGTTTTCAACTGTGTTGTATATGCTTCTTTCTTGTTGCTGGCTCAGCTATTGGATCATCTGTCTGAGCGTCACAGCAGTCTTGCACCATGGCCTAAAATGATCAGTTGCCTACCTTCATCTCATGCACATATGTGTTCATTGCATCTTTTCACTTCAACTCATGAAGGGTGAGCATGTTACAAGGAGGTGTTTTGAGGGAGACCACATTCATATCATTTGTATCACTTTTGTTATAATTATCCTGTTTTATTAATTATTGCTATTAATCTTTCACTGAGCATAATTTAAGTTAAACTTTATATAATATGTAAGGAGAATAAAAAAAAACCCATATCACATATAAATTTGGTACTATCCATGGTTTCAGGCACACTGGTGGGCTTGGGATAAAAAGACTCAGTGTGTGTGGTGCAGATCCTGTAATTCCAGCACTTGGGAGGCTGAGGCAGGAGGATCTGTGAGTTCAAGCCTAAAATACATAGTGAGAAAATGTCTCAAAAAAAGAAAAAAAAATCAAAACTCTGAGGAAAAGGGGAGACTGCAATAGATAGTCACTGAAATGCACATCAAGGCCAGTGCGGCAATAAGGATGACTCCATCCATAGACATTCAAAGGAGTACGTACTAGGCCAGTAGATGAACAGCTGTATAGAGTGCACTTCATTAATATCAGTGAAGACAAAAGAAATGTGGCTAGCACATGAGCTGATGCCATCTACCAGAATTGAAAATCCAAGTTTTTCTCCCTGGCTCCAGACCCATTAGTTCACTGAGACACTCATTGATTGAGGAGGAGGCCAAGGGCTCTTTAGAGATGCTCAAAAGCACTGTACATGTGTAAGGTAAATATTCTTAGCATTGTTCCCCGAGCAGGTGTAGAGTAGCAATGCTGTCCTGGATCTTTGCAGACTAAGATGTGAAGCTGACATGACACTTGTGGGGAATTAAAAATGTCATTATGATTTTCTGAGTAGAGTGAGAGTTTATAGAAGCCAGATAATGAATAGGATTTGGGCCAAATGTTTTTGTAGTTGGTCCACCGAGTGTTTGGGTACATCCTGAGACCTTTTTCCTGATCCTCAAATATTTAACTGGAAACTTAGCAGCTGGAAAATTCTTCACATTGATTCTCTTACCTGTGTGCTAAATATCGTTATGGGAAGCAGGGAAAAATAGAAATTTTAGAAACTGCCCCCTTCTTCATAGTAATAGACATTGATAATTAGAGCAAATACCACAAGTAGAGAGAAATTGCTGAGATAATTGTCAACATCAAACATTTGAAAAAGACAAGGGTGATCGTTCCAGTTACAGCACCATTACATTCACATGTTTGATTTCTGGTAAACCTGATTATGTAGTTTGGTAGATGGTGAACTTTCATGAACTTGTACTGAGGGCAGATGCAATTGCAGTTGTTATAAGATGTGATGTCTTTACTAGGGCAGCCCAACTACAATGTTTGATGTCTTGTATAAGGAATTTCTTTTTAAGTGGTAGAACAACAATATTATTTTACTGTCTTTGCTCAGAATTAAGTTGAACATCCTGTCCCCTTATAATGTACAGGCATTTTTATGGTTTTGACATGCCCCTGAATATTGTAGCGGTCTATTATATTGATGATCTCCTGTTAACCAGACTGGGGGAGAAGAAAGTGGAAACCATCTTACAAGCCCAAGTAAAACACATTTTTCAGAAAGTAGAAGATAAATAATTATTTGGAAGATAGCAGAACAGTTTATGGGGACCCCTTGGTCCGGCGCATATTGGGATACTTTCTGTAAGGTAAACAGTGACGCATTGTATATCATATCTCCTACAACTAGGAAAGAGGCAGTTTAGACACTTAGGGCACTGAAGCACAGCCTCTGCAGTGTAGAACTACTTCTCATTGAAATAACAAATCTACATGTGAATAAACCCTAATAGAGACCGAATAACAGATTGTGAGATAGAAACTATGCACCTTAGCCTGGGATTTAGCTCAGCGGTTCGGTGGCCTGCCTTGCAAGTGCAAGGACCCGAGTTCAATCCCCGGTACCAAAAAAATAAAGAAAAAAAGAAACTATGCACCTTAAACTGTCTATTGTAAACTAGAAGTTATGAGGTCATCGGCTCCATTTTAGGGCAGGAGTTGTACATTTAGGACTGGCTGAGGCAAGCCCAGAAAGCACAAATGATTACACAAAAACATTTTAGTCCATTTCCTGATGCTGTATCAGAAGACAGAAAGCTGGGCACTTTTAAAGAAAAGGTTTATTTAGCTCACAGTTTCTGGAGGTTCAAAATTATGGTACCAGCATCAGCTGAGCTCTGGTGAAGATAGATGTTATTGTGACAGGACTGTGTGCAAGAGGAAGGGACTGCATAGCAAGACAGGAAGCCAGAGAGTAGAGAGGAGCCAGGCTTACTCTTTTTATAACAACTCTCTTGAAAACTTTTACATGGTTTAATTAGAACAACTCTGATCCCTTCTCAGAGTGATGTCTCCATCACCTAATACATTTTCACTAGATATCACCTTTGAAAGGTCCTACTATCCCTCCGCATTGCCCCATGGGGGAAAATTTCCAACACATAAACTTTGGGGGGATAAACAACATCTAAACCTTGGCATCATCTGTATCTGTTACACTTGTACTTCATCCTCACCCTACATTAATAGCCTCATAGGAGCATTTCCTATGTGTTTCTTCCATCCAATTGAGGTCAATTGACAAGGTCGGTATTCAGATCTTGTTCATATTTAAGTTGACTGCCTCGTTACATCCCACTCAGACGTAGCTTTAGAGGGCTACGGTTAAGGGAAGTAATTCTCTGACTAGGCAGATTTTTAATCAACAAAAATGCTAGCACATTGAATGTACAAAGAAATTGTATGATTTCTTGAGCTTGATGAATGAGTAAACATTGACTCCAGGACAATGAAATAAATGGAATAATAGGTTGGCCAAGGGCCTGTAATGAAGATAGAGAACATGAAAATCTGAAGCAACATTAAGTGAAGTACTAATGGATGAAGGCCAGGGATGTGCAGATCGTGTACGCAGGCTGTTCACAGCATATGCACTGCAGTTAGCGTGGGTTTTTTTGCTTTTTCGTTTGTTTTTGTTTTTGTTTTTTGTACCAGGGATGAACTCGGGACCTTGTGAGGCAGGTGGCGGAACCTCTGAGCTAAATCCCTGACCCTTGCAGTTAACATTGCCACTGTTCAGGTGTCAGCATGGATTCTGTGGTTGCCATTCAGCCTCCTCTTAGCTGCCACTTCTTTGCTCCATGAACAGAAAACTATTATCACAGGCTCTCCACAGGCTCAACTACGGAGGTTTCAACATCACTAAGGCTAAGGAAGCCACTACCGTTACATAATATGCAGGTATTCATTTTTTCAGTTCTAACCCTGAGTCCTCAAAATGTCATCCTACTCAGTGATACAAAGCAACCTCTCAGTCATAGTTTTGTTGCACTGGATCTCAAAGGAGGTAAAAAATTCTTCGGAAGGAAAAATCAATAAATAAATTGGTCTGGATTTGTCTTTCTTGCCGAAGTTACTTCACAGAATGCCTAATCTATCAACATAGTGTTCCATGCAAAATTGTATTGAACAAAGGAACCTATTTTAACATGGAGGCTTGAAGATGACGTTACAAATATGGTGGTGACTGGCCTTACAGTCCCAGAAGCTGCCATCAGTAGAATGGCACTTTGAAGGCTCAGTCTATTAGTTCAGGGAGAAGATTCTATGGGTTGGGCTGCTGTCCTAAACAACACAGTACGCTCACCGAACCAACAGCTGATACGTATTGCTGTGTCTTCAACAGTTAGAGGTCCAGAAACCAAAGGAACGAGGAGGGATTGGACTTTCCCTCATCACTCTCCATGACTCACATTGCGCCCTTTGTTTTCTACCTCAGCAAAAGTAGAGAGCCAAGGTAGAAATCTACAGAAAATTCTTCCATTCAATCGGAAGTTATTGTTGCCATTTAGCTACCACCAGTGGGCAAGAAGGAAAAAACAGGAGCTGTTGTTCTCACTGGGTTGATAAATAATGGCCGTCAGAGGTTGCTATTACAATGGAGGTGAACAGGAGCGTGTCTGGAACCAGGGATTTACTGGGTGTCTCTTGGTGTTTGGTGATAATTATGAATGGAAAATTGCAGTCACCCCCATTCCACAAGTAAGTAAGGTAACTTAGAGATTAGACACCTTGGGTATGAAGAGCTGGTAATCCCGTCACTCAAACAACCAAGACTACTTGCTAAAGAAAAATCTCAAATGAGCAGTAGAAGAGCAACATGAAAAGTATTAGTTATTGTCCCAAAACTAACTACAGCATTGGGGACATAGTTTATTTTGTTTATCCTCTTTAAGTTTTTTTTTTTTTTAAGGATGTTGCACTATCTATGCTTTGAAGAACTAGACTTGTACCTGCCAACTCAGGATAGAAGTGAAGACATCGCATGTATACACAGGGGAGACTGTAGGCAGCTCTGGATAGTTCAAGAAAGGAACTCTGCCAGATTCAGTTTGTGTGTCTCTCTAGAAGCTGTGAGTATCATTCATCCCCTACCCTGCTTCTCTGGTAGACTAGTCTGGCTAAATGTGCTCTTTAGTCTTCATGTTCTGGCCATTACTGTTGTCATCTCATCATAAAAAACCACCAGTTGAACCAATTCGTAGCAGAGGCAAGAGCTGAGACTTAGTGCAGCTTCCTGTGTTAGCTACAGTGGGAACCATGCAGCACCTCCAGTGCACAGTTCCAACCTGAAGAGACCTTCTGGGACTCTGCTTTCTTAGAAATTTCCTGGAGGGTCCCAGAACTGCAGAGAAATTAATGCCTTATGGACTGACATTTCAGCAATGAGAAACAGAACACAGAAAAGAGCTGCAATTAAAAATGCTTCTTCCTTTTCTCCTTGGACAGATGGCCCCAAGTAGTGGCTCTCTTTGGTTTCTCCTTGATACTAACTTGAGTTTTCTTATAAAACTGCAGCAGCTCATTAATTCAACACAAAGCATTCTCTTGCCTCCCTTCCTATGTCAAGTCCATTTTTTCTTCACTCTTCACCTGAGGTTTCGACTCCTGGTATGGCCTTAGTGCACTGTATATGGTCCTTGCTCCAGGAACAGCTTTCTAGAAAACCAGGGCAAAAGCCATTTCTTATACAGGGAAGGCACTAATCTCATCACAACAAAACTATTTAGATAGAAAAATAAATCAAAACCAAACAAAACCAAATGGCAAAAAGAAGCTATCCAAATGGTTGAGAATATCTGAACAAATTAATAGAGAATTAATGGAGGTCAGATAATATTTGTTTGGCATTGCAATATTTTTTATTAACTAGCCTTGGAAGCAAGACATTGTTACTTCTCCCTCATTCTCTTTTAAACTTTTTATTTTAATGTAATACAAGTAGATAGTAATAAAGAAAACATAAAAAATACTTCTATGAAAACATGAAACACAATTTCATAAGAAAATAATAAAGAATAACAATAATTAATACACTGCATATCATAATGTTGAAAGAATGGCCCAACTATTACCCAGAGAAGAGCAAAAAGGACTCTCTCTTACAAAAATGAAACAAACAAGTCCGGGGATGCCGCACCGCACAGCCGTGCAGTGCCTCCCTTGCAAGAACGAGGCCCTGAGTTCAATTCCTGGTATCCAAAACCCTCCCCAAACCAGATAACTTTTCAATAAATCAAGAGAAACTAGTAATAGAAATGAAACAAATTAGCATATATGTTTAAATATTTTAAACCATTGGAATGATTTGGGAAATTAATTGAAAATTTCCCTATTTCCTGTTTCTCTATTTTGTATTTTGCTCTTTATATATCTGTATATTTTGAATTTCTCATATGAGAAACCATGCCATGTTTAAACTCATGTATCTGACTTATTTTACTTAGGATTATGTCGTGAAGTTGTATCCACTTGCCCACAAATGCTTTAAACTTGTCTTTCTTTAATAGCAGATTAGTACTTTACTCTGTACAAGTGGTATATTAAAGATATTTTAAAAGAGGGATAAAAAATTATAGAATTTTTTTTATTTCTTTCTGCTCCTTTTGGAGAGGTGACATGGAAGTGAGCTTGTTAAGTTGCATTTTAGGTTCGTAAGCCTTGCGCAACTAATGACTGGACTGAGGATAAATAATAGGGACTAGGAAGGAGAGATTTGCAGAATATTCATCTTACACAGTCAACTTCAAGGGGAATTTGAGGTTTGTATTTTCCAGTCTGTATGATAGAGACTTACACAGTCAGTTTTAGTTTTCTTAATCTTAGTGGTCTTAGTCTTAGTGGGTGGAGGATAATGGCCCATCCCAATGAGATAATGGTCTCTCTATAGGGGAAAGCCCAAAAGGGAGGTACCAATAATCTCAAACTTTGTTCATCCCTTAGGGAAGTATGCAAATCTGGCCATTGTGACTAATTTTCTTCAGATGCACCTCAAGCCTCAATTTCTGTGTGTTCTCATCCTCTGCATTGACATCCAGGGCCCAGCCCTGCCTGTCTGCCTACAATATTTCTATCTACCTTGGCTGTCTATATGGATCCTGAGCTCTCCTCACAAGGTCTTTGCTTGGTTATAGTCTCACCCCATCTCCCATCCAGTGTGACCCCTCGCTGGTTTAAAGTGTGCCTCTGAGCGAGGTTCTCCCGGTAACACTGCTGGCTTCGCAATCCTCTTATGTGAGAGAGGTTTTGTTTGTTTGTTTGTTTGTTTGTTCACCCTCCCACATCAAATGTCCAGCTTGTCCTTAGGGTAGAGTTGATGTCCTTCTTGATCTTCAAGGTTTCCCCCAGGCACTATCACTTTTCCCTTCCTAAAATCTCAGTGATGTTGAAGCACAGTTGTTATTCTAATGCCACTCTTTATTTTTATACACTTGTTTTCTGTCTTCATCATGGTCACTTATCCTATTTGCTGAACTTTTCGTGATGAATCATTCTCTTGCTCTTCGTACTACTCCCATCATTATGGTCCTTGGCAATTTCTACATTCACAAAAATGATCCATCCAATGTTCTAGCTTGTCAATTCTGAACATGCTTGTCTTCACTGTGATGTAGCACTTTATCATCATAGATACTCATGCCCATGGTAATGCTTTTGTTATTTCCAATAACTACAAATCCCTCACAACCTTAATTTATAGCGCTACATCTCTAACCAACACTACCCTGTGTTTCCTGTATCATCCATACTCCTAGAATTCTTTTGCCCTATTGCAAATTTCTATGAAATGACCTCACCATTTTTCACTGTCATTTACTCCTGTCACGTACCCATTTCCTTTTTTATGCAGCTGATGGTCCATAATCAATTACCCATCACTCATTATCCAGACCATTTATAGCTTGCTCTTTTTTACCCCCATAAGTAATCGCAGCTGGTAAAAGAATCATTCTTTTTTTTTCTCATTGAGTTTATTGGTACTTTTTAGGTATGTGGTACAGTTACATTTATCATTGCAATCTTGTACCTTTACATGACAGGTCTTGGTTCTCATGTTTTCCCCTTCTCCCTGCCCTCCCTTCACCTCCTCCCCCTCCCCTATTTACGAAGACTTTGTTCTCATTTTTTCCTTTTCTCATATTTTTTTCTTGTTCCTTATTTCCTTTCCCCTACCCTTCCCACTTTCCCTATACCTTTAGCTCTTCTCTTCCTATTTCACATTATCAGTTATACAAATTGAAGCCCTGGTATTTTAAAAGAATCATTCTTAGCTGGGTGTGGTGGTGCATGCCTCTAATCCCAGCACTCAGGAGGCTGAGGCAGGAAGATTGCTGTGAGTTCGAGACCAGCCTGGACTGCATAGTGAGCTCCAGGTCAGTCTCAACTACATAGTGAGACCCTGTCTCAAAAAAAAAAAAAAAAAAGAATCATTCTTAATTAAGTCAGTTTGTCTGTTTTGCCTCTTGCTAGAGCACTCAAAATTTGGAGATTTAAAACTCCAACATATCCATGTGTTTCTCTAAGAGACGTATCTATGCTGGATAATGTCGTTACACTGCTCTTCAGTATGGAAACATTTCTCATATTCACTGTGCTCTAAGACCACTGTTCTACATTTCCCTCTCATCCCTCAGAAGCACCCTTTGTTCCCTCCTTATCTTGACAATGTGAAGTTCATTATTCTTTCACTGCGGAATTAGCAGTGTTTCAACATACTTCTACCACCAAATCTACCAAATTACCTGGCCTAGGGCTCCTATACTGTCTCTCTGTGCACTGAATGTGGTATTCTTGTTTGTATCTGTAGACACCTTCTTTATGTATGCATAGGACTTCATTTCCTTCCTCCTATTAAAGGATTTTATTCTTGCACTTGTCTCTTTTTTCTTATATCAGCAAGTTTTTTCTCTTTACTAGGTCATTATGTTTTATCATCTCTTTATTTAAAAATCATATAACATCTGTCAAAAATACTCTACTCACTCTACCTTACCTCTTAATTACCACTTATATTCTCTCCCTAGCCAGATGTGGCAGTGTACACCTGTCCTCCCAGATTTGGGAGGGCAAGACCAGAAGATCACCATGAGTTTAAGGCTAACCTGGGTCACATAGTGATCTCAAGGCTTCATGAATCACAGTTAAGACCTTCCCTCAAAAAACTGAAAAAGAAAAGAAAC
>NW_022900914.1:28093598-28131981 GCF_012274545.1 Fukomys damarensis | reverse complement strand
ATTTTCCTTTATAGCAAAATTCATCAAAAGACATTTTTATGTTCCCATTTCTATTCACGTTCTATCAATGTTTCCTTCCACACTGCTCCAATGAAAATGGCCACAGCTCATCAGTGGCACTAACATTGAATGTCCTCAGTCCTTATCTTAATGATCTAGCTGCAGAAATGATAGAGTCGATTTTTCTGTCTTTATATTAGGTCCACAGTTGCCTGACACATTCAACAATTAACTCAGCTGTTTCAGCTTCCTCAGAATTTTAGGAAAAAAAGTATTTCCTTGGAATGAACTTAGATAACACTGTAAAACTCATACATATCCACCAGCCATCAGTAGGGCCGGTGGACTGAAGGGAGGCCAGATTAGGTGAGGTTTTCAAAGAAAAGAACACACATGGACCAGACATCACCAGAAAGCAGGAACCCACTTTAATTTTACAACATATCACTTATAATGGCCATCACCAGTTTTTCTGAGACATAGTAAGACAAAATAAAAAACAGCTGCATGACCTTGCATAGCCACGTGGTGCATGTATGATTATCCATGCTCATTCACTGTTAGTATAACAAACTCTGTCGTGTACCTGCACTAAATGACAGAGCTGGGTCCTCAGGTGCCCTCTGACAACCTCAGACACCTGGACTTTGACACATCTGAAAGCAGCCTCTTTCGCTATCACCCACTGCTCTTGAAGTGTAATGGCCGTCTTAAAAAAAAATTATATCATTAAGAAATGAGCTAAAATGTCTCATAATATAATTTCAGTTACAGTCCCATTGGAAGGAAGTTCTGTGACACATTGTTCCCAGGGTTTCAGTCCTGCAATCCTATGCAAGGGAAACTTTTGAAGGATGGAGCTAGTATTAAGCACCAATAAACATGCCCTGAACATTCTTTGGGAAGAATATTTGTTTGCCAATAAAATTTCAAATCTCAGTCTTACTTTGTTCTTCCTCTATTTTTCAAACCCTCCTTTGTCATATTCTCTAGTGTTCCTCTTTGTTTTCCAGATTTCTAAATATTGCTAAGATGTTTACTTTTCTATATGCATGCATTGTTTAATGAATATATCCTCCCCAATTAGTGTTTCAAATATAATCTCTTGATAAAAATTCTAAACTTCTCTCTGTCTCATTCTCTCTCCTGAGATCCACACTTATTGAACAGAGGCTTACACAATGTCTCTGCTTGTATATCTTCAAAACAATACAAAAATGCACTCTTGATCTCTTTCCCTAAACCACTTTTTTCTCCTTTTAACACAACTGTAGCAAATGATAACTCTATTTTTCCTGGTGCTTATATTTCCTGAAATTTTGGTGTGATTATCTTTGGCACTTTTGCTTGTTTCAGAGCCTGTCTTACAGCTATTAATAAATCTTCTAAACTTTAATTTCATTTTATATCCGTCTGGAATCCAAACAATTTAAAGCATGGAAAATTTAAAATGAAAGATGTATAGTATCACATGGTTCAAAACTTTTCAATGATTTCATGTCTCCCCTGGAGCAAAATTCCACTTCCTTATCTATAAACCTACAGGTCTTATCTGACACACATTACAATTTTTTTTTTTTTTGTAACAGGGATCAAAGTTGTGATTTTACACTTGTGAGACAGGTGGTAGAACCACTGAACTAAATCCCCGGCCCACCCATTACACTTCTTTGATCTCATCTACCTGAAGAACAGGCATGTTTTTGTTTTATTTTACTTCATTCATCATAATGCATCCTTTGTACATATACCTGCTTCATGTTATTAACTTAAATATCTCTTAGTAAATTCATACATGATGCGCTGGATTTTTTACACCTCTAGGGATAAAAGAAAGTCATTAAAAAAGAAAAGCATTTATATGTGAATTGAGGGAAGCTCAGTCTAGTGTTTCTGATGCTGGAGGATTTGAAAATGTTCTAACTTTGACAATGTTAAATAGTTGATAGTGACATAACCTTGGTGGAAAGCAAGCTAAGATGGGAAAGAAAACTTGGTTTCAAAAATAATATTAACCATGATCAGGTTGAAACTTTCCAACACCTTCAATCAGCAAAAACATTTTTAGTAACAAACGTGACTCTTTTTTAATGAAATGGGCTGAGAGATTTTATTTTTAGATTCATTAAGAGAAAACATGAAAGAACACATCCATTTCCAAGCAATCCAGACAAGTTTAGTGTCCCCAAAAGGAGATGTAACAAAGAAAGAAATAAAAGTAATAGGATATCGATGAAAGTAGATTATCATCTTGATATTTAAATAAAAGCAGAAAAAATACCTGCTATCTGGGAAATACTATGTTTCTTCTTCTAAAATCACTTCTGCTGTGCTCATTTTATGTGGTCTTGTGGTTTTTAAAACTTATACCATCTTGCTGGGGATTTAGCTCAGTGATTCCACTGCCTGCCCTGCAAGCGCAAGGACCCGAGTTCAATCCCCAGTACCAAAACAAAACAAAACAAAACACCAAACTTATACTTTCTTAAAATAAAATATTTGACTCACCACTAGTAAAAGTCAGTAAATTAGGCATCCGTGAAGTTAGAATTCTGCAAGAGTTGGTTTGGCAGGATAAAGAGTGACAGGGTAGATTGTATGTATCTCTCTTATACCGCGTCTTGAAGTTAGTCTGCATGGACCCTTTCCAAGGCCGGAGCGTCACGATGAACGGTGTGGTGGAACAAAGCTACTCAGTACAGTGGCGGGGAAACAGAGTAGAGAAACATCACCATGGAGGAAGGGGTTGGAAATAGATCCCAGGGCAAGGCCTCTGTGGTGCACTGAGACACACCAAGAAGCCTGCTTTTCTAATCTTCTAGGCCTTTTTAATCCAATGAAGTTGATATATCAGGATTGTTAGTTACACCCTGCAGTGGCCCCAGCTTCTGATGACTACTTTTCTACTCTTTTTGGTTTTTTGAGACAAGGTCTCACTATGTAGTTCAGACTGCTCTGGAACTCACTGTGTAGCCAAGCTGATCTCAAACTCACAGTGTCTCTTCTGCCTCAGCCTCCCAAGTGCTGGGATTACAGGTGTGTGCCACCACACCCAGCTTTACTTTTCTACTCTTGACCTCTATGAGATCAAGTTGTTTAGATTCAACATAGGAGTGAGGTCACAGATATTTCTTTTTCTGTGCCTAGTTTATATCACTTTCCTCCAGGTTTGTCAACGTTGTCACAAATCACACAGGATTTCTTTTTTATTATGGCTGAATAGTATTCCATTGTTTGCATGTATCTTTTAAAAATTCTATCCAGTTTTTAACCATTTTCCAAAACTGTTGATGAATAATTGGTTAATTCCATATATTGGCCATTATGAATAGTGCTGCAGTAAACATGAGAGAGCAGATAGCTCCTTTTTGTCATACTGATTCCATGTCCTCTGGATATAATTCCAGTAGGGGAATTACAGGATCATAAGGTTGTTCTAATTTCAAGTTTTTGAGGAACATACATAATGTTTTCCATAATGGCTGTACTAATTTCTACCAATGGTGTGCAAGTGTCCTTTTTTTGTTGTTTATTTATTTATACCAGAGTTGAACCCCGGGTCTTTGAAATGAGCTAATTACACATTCCTTTTTATATTTTGTTTTGAGACAGGGTTTCTTGCTAAGTCACTAAATTGCCTAGACTGGGCTTGAAATTATGATCCTTCGGCCTCAGCCTCCTGAGTGGCTGGGATTATAGATATGCATGGTAACACCTAGCTTTGATGGCTTCTGTTTTATCCACACCCTCAACAGCATTTTCCTGTCATCCTTCTGGTAATAACCATTCTAACGGGTGTGAGGTGGTATCTCATTGGAGCTTTAACTTGCATTTTCCTGATGATGAGCACTGTTGACTATTTCCATATATCTCTTGGCCACTTATTTTTCTTTCGGGAAATACCTTGTTAGGTCCTTTTCCTATTTTTAAAATCAGGTTGTTTTCTTTGCAGTCATTTTTTATTCTTCTTTCAATGTCTCACTGTAAAGTATGATGGCTTCTTTGTTAAGTGAAATATATCTCATATTTACCACTTCCTTATGTTCTTAAATGTATGTCTTTGCATCTAGTTACTATGCTCATGTCGCCTTACTCTCCTGATTATATTATTGAAACCCCTTGCCTTACTGGTTTTAGACTCTATAGGGTACTCACCCCATGTGTCACTTCAAGCTAGCTCCCATATCAATCCCTAAATTTCACTCCTCACCTTTAGAACCTACACTGGTTAAGCTTTATTGCCTCTTTCTTTTCCAACATGGACCAATTATCTAGGTTTTTGTGTCTTATAATCTGTGTTTTTTTTAAATCATCTTTTTCTTTCTACCTCCCCAAGCCCTGCACCCACCAATTAAAGTTGTATTTATTTCACAGTGAATGCCTTTTTCTTTTTATTCTTAAAAATGGCTTTGTTCTGATTCCAAGTTACCCATTATACAATATTTGAAGATACATAAAATATAAAGAAGAAAATAAAAGAAAACCAAAGTCTAACAGTCAAAGATAACCATACAAGGCAAGGTCTATCACTTTTCCTGTTGGTGTGTGTGTATCTGTGTAATAGCAACAATAAAATAATACTTGCAAGTATTTATTATGAGCCAAAAAAACAGTGCTTAGCATTTTGCACAGATTATACAACTTGTTATTCGTAGATGTTCCATGAGCCCTATTCCAGATAAACTACTTCTAAGTTTAAAGGACTTGTCCAATTTTACACATTGAAAGTCTACCTGCTGTTTATATAGTCTTAGTATTTAACTGCTACCCCTGGCTACTAATTTCTTCATATTCATTTTTCAAATTATTTAATGTCTAATTTGAAAATTAACATACCATGATACACAGTTACTGTCAAGTTTTACAGGAAGAAATATATCTGCTTCATATGGGAAGTTGCAAAGAGCTCAGTCACAACTGTGTTCAATCTGCCTCAGTAACACGATGGCTGAAAAAAACATAATTATAAATTCCTAGGCTTTGAAAGGTGAATTGTCTTGCACTCACAGAATTATGTTCTTAAACTGTAATTTAAGTTTTCTGTGGTGGAATTTTGTGGTAAATTTTTAATAATAACTTCATACAATTGGAAGAGAAAATAATTTGGCAACATAATGCAAGAGAGGTAAGTCATCTGGAAACATGTACTATGTTAGTTTTAAAGAGCTGAAGGATAGAACTATGATACCTAAGGACTATTAATAGTAAGACATATGATATCTACTTAAAGTAAGCATACCTTGGTCTATTTATATACGTCTACCTTAGGATATCTATTCTCTATTTATATATGTATACCTTAATTAGTCATGGACTCTAGTAAGCCATAACAGCTGTTAAGAAGATAATTTTAATTTTAAATGTGGCTTAACTTCTGGATAAAGTAATACCAGATGTATGGAGATTTGTTTGTATAAGCTGTAACGCAGAAGGAAGCCACATCATTCGGCTTACTACAGTTGGATATATTAATCTTGATCTCCAGAGAAACTAAATCCATGGAATATTTGCATGTAGAAATAAATTTATTTAAAGGAATTAGCTCACATGATTGTGGGGAGAGGCAAGAGTGAATTTTGTGGGGAAGCAGGCAGGCTGGACACCTATGGAATTATTGATACTGCAGCTGAAGTTCAGAGACAAGATTCTCTTCCTCAGGGGAGTCAACTGATCACATGAAGTTCACCAAGATGATAGAGGATAATCTGTGTTTTTGAAGTTTGCTGATTCAAAAGTTAATCACATCTAAAAATATCTTCACAACAACATCTAGACTGGTGTTTGACCGAAAACTAGGTAACATGGGTGTCTTGGCTTAGCCAAATTGATACATAAATTTAACTACTATGTTGATAATATATTTGCTAATATTTATCAAATAAATTTTTAAAATGTGCTTCTTAATATATTTATACACAAGAATTTCTATTAATTGAACAAACATAAACAAATCAAGCCTATATTGGGTTTGGACATGACATGGACTACATCAACGTTGCCAAAGTAAAAAAAAAATTAACCCTAAAATGTTTGTAGACCTAGAAAAATCCTGAGGAGTCAAATAGAATCGGTGACCTCACAATGGCCAACAATCTCACTCTCTATGGAAAGAAAAATTCAAGGAAAGCTAATGCTTTAGCAATCTTAAGTGTAATTCAAAGTGCCTATTATTTTCTTTTTTAAATAACAAGTGGGTCCTATTAAAAGAAGTTCCTGGTTATTCTTTTCTTTTCTGTAAGTAGAAAAATCATATTTATGGATAAAACTTTTTGACTTGTTAACTGCCTTCCCATCTAGTGGGCAGAGAAAAGATGAAAATACAAAATCACAAGCCTGTCTTTTTTTCATGATAAACTTCAGTGAGAGTCAGCTGAGGTGTCTGGCACAAGTGCAGGTAACCAGAAACTATCACAGCAATTTTGGTTTGGAGTACAAACCAAAGATTCATTTTCCAAAGAGGCTTCAAGGTAGTAGGAAGCCTATGGTATGCAGGTCATATTTTGAATAAGACTGATACAATCAAACATGTATTATGTTCATTCTGATCTCTGATCTCTAATATTTTTAAAAATATTTTTTACTTCCTGTTAATTCTAGGTTTCTTGGGGAAAAAACAAAAGAAGATACATTTTAGACAGACTGCAGTCTGCAGTTGTTCCTTTAACCTTATTGGTACTTTCTAACAAGGGAAAAGTCAAACAGGACTGAAGCCAAGGTCAGCTGATTCTTTGGTTATTCTTCACATGTGTAACTGTTAAAAATACCTTAATATGATTCCAAGGCACATTTTAAAAATAACAAAATCCAGACATTGTTAAAATCAGTGTGCATCTTACAGTAGATGTTATTTTACAGTCCCTGCGGCTACATGGCATTCACGGTGAGGGTATTGCCAAGAAATTTGCTTCACTCTTAATAATATTTATTTATATATGTTTTAGTTGCTATTTAAAATATTTTCCAAAGTGTTTGTTATGTGATTTAACATTAGCAAGATGTACAATGTTTACAGAAGTAAATGGTAAAATGTTGCATGAATTTGATACTAGACAAAACAAGTTTCTTGTTATTAAAGGAATGGCTACGATTCATATTTTCTTACAAGATGAAAATCAAGTGTTTTGTATCAGAGATTTTCCAACAGTAATATTCATAGGAATCACCACGGAAACTCCTTGAAATGCAGAGTGTGATTCACTAAGTCTGGGTTGAGGTCTGAAAGTGCAAATTTCTCACAAACTTCTGAGTGTTGTCCATGCTGTTAATCCATGAACCACAATTTGAGTGACAAGACTTCTCAAAAGAGATACCTATAAGTACATGAAGCGGTATTACATGGTGTTAAGCTACACATAAAAGGATTATCTGTCACATGCCATTCCAGATTTTGTTACTACCTTCACCATTTATTATATAAGCAGGATACATTTATTATAAATATAACATTTGCTGCTCTAAATATGCATATGAGTGATATCTGAGAAAAACACTTCAAAATGAATCTAAGCGAGCCAAGTAAGTATAAAAATTCTGTGAAATCACTTAACACTGTTGATTTCCTTAACAGCACATAGAGGAATAATGTATCTTAAAAATCAATGCATTTTCCATATATGAAATAGGGAGGATTCTACAAAATGGGTGAAAAACAGAACACATCTTATAAGACCTTTGCTGGTGGACACTGGGCAGCTTTCAGCATGGTGTTGGCTAACCGAGACTCCCCTTGGTCAGGTGGCCTCTGAGTTGGGGACTGTCCACTGTCACTCTCACTGCAGGGCCCCTGACTTACTGTGGTTTCACTCAGGAATTTTAAAAACTTTACCAAGATGTAAATATGAAACATACTTAGTAGAAAGTATACTTTGAGCATTACATTTTAATTTTTCCAAGGACTATTGTTCCATTTATGATAATTAACTATGAAAATCTTTATTTTCATTACCCCCAAAGTGAAATAAAATAATGTCTTTCTCAGAATAGGCTTCAGTAAATATATGAGGTTTACACATGGATGCTATTAGTGCTGGAGGTTCCTCAAATGACCAAAGGAACTGCCAGATTCTAATTCAGTTGAGATGTCTTTCAAGACAAAGACAGCCTTTCTCCTGTTAAGAATGACCAAATGCTCCAGAATTGTAATGTTGCACCAATCAGGCATATGTTTCAGATTCCTCTGCTCTTTAAATTCTTTAAAATTTTATTTATTTATTTATTTATTTATTTATTTATTTATTTATTTATTGGTTTGTTAAGACGCTCTTGCTATATTAGTTCAGGTTGGTCCTAAACTCACTGCATAGCTCAGGCTGATCTTGAAATGGCATTCCTCCTGTGTCAACATCCCAGAGTGCTGGGATTACAGGCATGTGTTGCCATGCCTGGCCTCAGAGATTCCCTTAGAAACAGCCCCAAGGCAATCCTTGGTAGAGCTAGAAAACTGAGCTCTCTTCCAACCTGCTCTTTAAAAGACCATAGAAGTCCTCTCCCTTAAGTGTTCTCCTTGGTATCTGCCACCATCATGGGAGATATGTCAGCCAAGGATTCTCTGTGCCTTGAATTTCAAATGAAATGTGTTTAATCTTCTTTCTTAATCCTGTGGAAATCTGTTGCCCTCTCTAGAGAATTTGGTAACTTATTGGGATGCATATTTTCTATATTTTTTTTTTACTGAGTTTATTTACAGATTGCACATGTGTCTCCCATCTTGAGACTGGTGTGGAGGATCATTATTGAGCCTTCATGGCACCTATGAATGTCAGGAACAAGTACAGGATTCACATCACCAAACCCAGGAGACAGCAGAAAATGAACACATGAATCTTCTTCTCTTTAAAACGTATAACCAATGAAAGGAGTGAATATCCATATAGTAGTTTTAAATGCAGTAGAGATTTTTGTTATCTGATTTCTCATTTAAGAGACAGCCTATACTAACGTCCTGCATATATAGGGATCTATGTACGTATGGACAGTGCCACACTATTAAATAATTTTTTTTTTATTTTTTGGTACCAGGGATCGAACTCGGGTCCTTGCGCTTGTGAGCCAGGCAGCAGAACTATTGAGCTAAATCCCCGGCCCCCTAAACTATAAATATCACGGATCTGTTGACTATTTTGTGAGGAAGACTTCCACTCCAGGGGAGTGAAGAAGTCAGCTTTTTAATTGCTGGCACAAAATACCGAACACACATATAACTGAAAGCCTTGTTCTGGGCTCAAGGTTTCAAAAGTTTCAGTTCATGGTTGGCTGGCTCCAAGGTAGCAACATCATAGCAGGAGAGTGTAGTGGAGGAAAAGTTACGTGGCTTACTGAAGCTGAGAAGCAGAGAACAGGGTGAGAGCAGCAGAAAGGAAGGGGCAAAGACCAGATAAAGTCCCCAAGGTCAGGTCCCTGTAACTTGTCCAGACATACACAGACGTGTGCTTTATTAATCTTCATAACATCTCTCAAGTCGATCCAGTTGACAATCAAAATTAACCACTACAGTAAGCAAATACATTTTCAGTTCAGTCATTGGCTAATAGTTTACTCATTCCTAGATTGTCTGTCTCTGTTTCTTTTTGTTTTTCTGTCTCTGTCTCTATCTCTTTCTTTTTCTATGAGCGAGAGAGTGAGAAGGTGAGGGGGGAGGCTCGCTGCTGAAGGACTTTATAAATATAATACCTTCTGCTATGGATTCACTGTGAAATCATATTGTGGAAGGAAAAAATTTTACAATTAGGGATTACAGCAGAGTTCCTCTTGTGAATCATTCTATAGAGGTTTACCTAATTGAGCTAATTGAGTGTGTTAATTCATGAAAACAGGGATCTTTCTTCAGGAATAGGAAAGCTTTCCCAGATCTTGTTCCTGCAACCTCAAGGTTCCCCCCAGAAAATAAATGAAACATCCTTAAATGAAAAAGGGACAGGGCTCAGGGCACATAGCAACTACAAAGGCTTTGGTCAATCATCATGAAATCTCTTTAGATCACTGACAGTTTTGTGGTTCAGCCCATCCTGCTTTTTTTTTTTTTCTCTCTCTTTACTTTTTCCTTCTGCTGCTGATTCCCCGTATCTATTGTGTTAGGATCCTGTGCATCTCTTTATCCCACAGATAGTTTCTGTGTACTTCACTCTCAATCTGTTTGTTTGTTTGTTTTTTGGTTTTTTGAGACAGGGTCTCACTATGTAGTTGAGACTGACCTGGAACTCACTAAGTAGCCCAGGCTGGTCTCGAACTCACAGCGATCCTCTTGCCTCAGCCTCCCGAGTGCTGGGATTACAGGTGTGTGCCACCACGCCCCGCTCTTCACTCTCAATCTGACTAGAAAAAGATCCAGTTGATCAATTTCTTCCTATTCATCAGAGCATGCCTGTTAAGCACAACTGTCTTTTTGGATCACATCCTTGTATGCCACCAGGCAGCTAGCTAATTATAGACTAGCCATTCATTCTTGTCCAACTAGTTGCAGCAAACATGATATCCATTGGCTCTAAGCATGATCATCTGTGCATAAGACACACAAGAGAGTTATGGATGTGGTATTCATGGAAACTTCTCAGTGGGCTGTTGTAACCAGCAGGCAACTGAGCTGTTCTACTGAATTCATACTGCTGAGACCTGATATGGTCTGACTTTGTGAGTTTTAAATTGTTGCCAATACTGGAGACTCTCAAACAATTTGTCCTCCAGAACTACATTTAACTACATGTTTACATAAAATTTTCTGCCTGTACTCAAAAATTTGTATGAAAACATCTCCAGCCCTACAAATATGTTAAGATATACACTGTTATTAAGACTTTCCAGGGATTTCAAAGTGGAGTTCCATTAAGCTATTCAACAATAATATATTGGTGTCTGATAACATATTTGGGATGACAATACACTAAGACAATTTCAATTTGGCCAGAGAAGTGCCCAGGATTTCAGAATTTACCAAAACAGATTACACTACCACAGAGTTTAAAATAGCCAGATAGAAAGCAATACAATGAATGCTTCCAGCTCAGGACTAAGATCGTAGTGTCAGTAAAGGGAATGGTCAAATTGTGTGGACTCCAAATAGAATAGGAACATACTGTCAGTCACTTATAAGAAGACAGGGTGGGGAAGGAAGAAAGATAGGGCATTCTATTTGAACAAACACCAATGCCCTCTATCCAACCCTGGAAATCATCTTCCAGACTAGAAAAAAAGGTAAGAGGCTGATACCCTTACAGAGGCCTGACAGGGCCAGCGGAGCCATTGTTACATTGCTATGTGGCCTCTGTCAGTCAAACAGGAAATCCCAATAGCACATAAGGAGGTCAAGACTAGGGGCAATTTCTGGGAGACTCCTTGCTCTTCAAGATTGAAGGTTTGCATTCACTGCAAGGGGGAAAAATAACTGCAATTAATTTACACTACAAATGTCAACAATAGAAGTGTTCCCCTAAAATAGCTAAGGAAAAAACTTTGACTGAATGTAATTAGAACCTTAGTGGGTGTAAATGATCCTGATATGAACAAGAATGTAGTCATATTTAAAGATGAAATCAGCTAAAGTAACTTTAGTTATTTTTTATTCTCCACCCTTCTCTGTCATTTACAAATAGTTGCCATTATTTGCCCCTCAAATCTACTTACTCCAAATTTATTTCATATTTCTGTAATGCCCTTTGTTGTCGTCTCAGCAACACCCACAGCCTCTTCGCAGTGTATTAGTCGGCTTCTCATTGCTGGGACAAAATATCTGACCTACAGAACTTAGAGGAGGAAAGGTTTATTTCAGCTAACGATTTCAGAGGCTTACGTCTGTGGTCAGCTGGTTCCAGGGCAGAAATACAGTGAAGGGATATGGTGGAGGAAAGCGGCTCACCTCATGGAAGCAGAGAGAGATAGGAAAAGACTCAAGAGAGAGAGGAAGGGGCTGGAGATCCCCCTGCTCCATCTTGTGACCTACTTCCTCCTACAAGGCTGCACTTTCTATAAGAGTGTACTCTGCTAAGAACCCGTCAGTGTGCAACCTATTGATGAAATGTGCACTGGTTACATCTACGTGATCTAGTCACCTTTCAAAAAACCCACCTCTGAATGCATGATTCTTCTGTGGACACCAATCCAAACCACCACAATCAGGATTCCATCTTAAGAAACTACTTTCTTTGCTTATCCATAAAAAGCAACACCTCATTCATTGAGATTCTTTCATGAGATGGCAGTAGTTCAGTCACATCTTCTAATTCTAATTCTCTTGTTATTTCTGCTATATCTGTTGTTCCATCCTCCACTCAGGTCTTGAAGCTTTCGAACTGGAATCCACTTTAAGGCCATCGTATGGTTATTAATTGACTAATTTCAATATTGCTGTGAATCATGTAATAAAGCCCACTTAGAGTGAAAGAAACAGGAGAATGCCTGTGAGTTTGCAAAACAATTACATGGTAACATCATGCATCACCTATCACAGATCATCATAACAGATAAAATAATAACAAAAAAAATTGAAATACTGCCAGAATTACCAGCATGTGAGAGCACATGTGATTGGAAAAGGTTCTGATATATTTGCTTTATTGAGGGTTGCCAAAAACATTTGATTTGTGTAAAAAAAAAGTGATATTTGTAAGGTACAATAAAGAGAGACTATGTGTGTTCAGTACATGTCTCAGTTGTTTTGGGTTGATTATCTTGAGACTGGATAATTTATCAAGAAAAGTGATTCATTTAGCTCATAATTCTGATGGCAAAAAGTTCAAGATCAGGCAGCCTGTCTTAGTTACTCTTCTCCTATTGCTGAGTGAAACCACCCAACACCAAAAGATAAAGGAGAACAGGTTTACTTAGATCACAGTTTGTAGAGGTTTCAGTTCATAGTCAGCTGGCTCCAAGGCAGGGTGGTGTGGCAGACAGGTATTTCAGAGGAGAGACAATTCACAGTGGGCAGAAGTTAGCAAAGCAGGCAAGGGAGCTTAACAGTGTCATTCTGCCCCTTTTATTCAGACTACTCAGGGTAGGTAGTACTCGCACCCTTAATCCTAGCGCCCTTGGTCCTACCACTGTACCATGAATTGATCCCAGCATCACACACTCTAGATCCAGCCACCTCTGAAAAAGTTCCACCTATGACAATGTGAGGCTTTGGGGGACATCTAGACACAAGTCACGACACAGCCACAGGGGCGAAGGCCTCGCGATGGCACACGGTGTCACACAGTAGGGGTGTGTGCAGCAGACAGGGAAGGGTCAAAGCGGGGTGTGGCAAACCTTTTATAACAAACTGCCTTTGCAAAAAAGAAAGCCTTCTTATGAGAACTAATCCAGTCTCTGGAGAAATGCATTAGGCCTTCTTAGAGGTCTCACCTTCCAACACTGCTACACTGACAACCTGATTTTCAATTTGAGTTTTTGTGGAGACAAACCACATCCAAATCACAGCAATATGTGCAATTTTATATATTTCCAACATGTGACTGTTTCCTTCTAATATACCAAAACCACTTTATGAGGTATAATTCACTCAGTATTTATTGACATCAGAGGGATCATAAAGGACATAAGAATTAGCTGACTCATTTAGGTGGCTGGGAGCAAGGTTATTTTTTCTTTAGTTTTAAGACCCAAGACATTTCTGATCATAAAAATTAATACTTACAGTGAATACCTCTTTGTAATCAAATTATCCAAATTAATTATAATTATGTACTTGGAAAATTTCTAAAGTTTTACATATAAGAATTACTGCATTGAAGTCCAGGCCTCGACACTGGCAAGCATACCAAAAAATCCCTTAATTCCATTGCCTACTATTTAAAATATAATAATAATCTCCATGAAAGAAAACGGGTTTTGGGGGCTGGTCAGTAGTCATTCAAATCCAAGTTTCATCACTGTCCGTGTATTTGGAGAGGTGCGTAACGTTTTTGATAGCCACTTCTCTTTTTTGTAAAACATGTTTCATAACAAATACCTTATACCATTGTTATGAAGTGCAAATGAGATCACATACAGCTCAAAACACAGTATCCTACCATCTGGCAAGTACTCAATCAAGTTCTGTTTTGTCTGAAATAGGATCTGGCGTTTGCTCTGTATTCCAAAATAACCTTAAGTTCGCCATCCTTCTGCTTCAGTCTCCCAAGAGCTGGGCAGTACCCCTCTTGTTTTGTTTTCTCTTGTTTTTTTGAGTTAAAGTCTAGCTGTATAGTTCAAGTGGACCCTTAATTCACTGTGTTGCCCAGATGGCCTTGACTCACGGCGGTTCTCCGGCCCCAACCTCCCAAGTGCTAGGATTCTAGGTATGTGCCAGAGTGCCCAGATTTTTTTTTTTTTTTGAGTGTAGGGGAATTAAATAGTGAAGTCGATCAGGCTATCAGTATGATTTTAGAAGGGTCTTTGAAAAATGAAAATTCTCTTGCTTTGATTAATAAGTTTTTCTTTCCCACCAGTTCTATTATTATAATCAAACAAAGATGGTGTGGTCTCCAGAAAGCCATAAGTCAAAGCAAGAGTACCTCTTTCAATTAATGGTTAATTAATTGCATTATAACTAGCTGGCATCTGGGAGATGCAAAAGGGTGTATTTTGAAGTGCCAAGAAATTGAGGAAGGGAGCACGAGAAAATGGGAACAAAAGACAACTTTGGGCATTAAATTAACAGCACATGAAATATTTATGGAAGCCCAAAATATTACTCAAGGCCTTCTTTGAGCATATGGAGTTAATTTCCTTTTTTTTTTTTTATACCTGGGATAGAATTTGGGCCCTTGCACTTGTGAGGCAGGCGGTGGAACCATTGAGCCAAATCTCCGGCCCTTCCTGTTGTTTTTAAACGCAAAAGTTTGTAGCTTTTGACTTCTGTATTGCTTAGAAAAACTATCAATGATAGTCTTACATTTTTTGTTATTGTTTAACGATATTCAGTGTATTTAGATATAGACACAGACAATTTGATTTTTCTGGGGAAGAAACCCAGGGTCTCACACATACTGGGCAAGTGCTCTACTGTTAAACTACACCCTGAAACCCTAAAAATTTGACTTTTATATCCTGACCTATGGTTGAATTATAAAATGATACATGTAAAAAAACTAAAACTCAGATTTTAATTGATTTATTCTTGTTCATATTGAACATCTGCTTAGTTCATATTTACCATTTAAATATCACTATTCAGTTCATAACCCAAATAATCTTGTAATTAATGACTCACTTAAAATAACATCCTTACTTCTTTTTCTTTCATCTCCTACACAAGAGAGTAATAAATAGTACCACAGAACTATTAGTATCTTTTACAGGAAAGTATATTAAACTATTGAAGCTTAGTACGCATTAAATATGTATTTTGTCTTAGCAAAGCTGGGTTGTGAATATTCCCTTAATGTAATCTAAAATATTTTCATCTATATACTCAACAATAATATTGTAAAGGGAAAATGGCTAAAGAAAACCACACATATGAACACACACACACACATGTACACATGCAGGGGTGGGCAAAGAAACAGAATAGAAGAATACTTTGTGAATTCATGGATGATAATCTCTGAAAAAAAATCTAGGAATATTTGTGGGTGTATAGACTCTGAACAGGGCTACAGGTTTACATTAAGAGATTGGCACATGGCTGTAAAAACAAAAGTTTAAATCCTAAAGGAATAAAATAGGATAAAAGAATCTCCAAACTTGCAGTTCAAAATTGTTTATGGTAGCACTATTTATAACTACAAACTATTCAAAAGCAGTTCAAGAGTCCACAGATTAAAAGTAAAGTCATCTATGGAATGTTATGTAGCTATCCAAATGTTTATGAAGTTCACTAACAGAAAAATATGTTTTGATTCAAAGTAAAAACAAAACAGAAACATAAGAGACAAAGCAGATGTAGGTGATAATGTGTTTCTGAAAAAGCTATGTACCTGTGTACAAAACAATATAATTAAAGAAAAAAACAAAGTATTCACATAGTTATATACAGGAAATGAGACTGAGTAATGATTTTTTTCTTCCTATATACAATGGAAAATATGCTTTCTTTTCTTCTAAGCTATCTAGTATTCTACTCTTACATATAAAACAAATTATGCACTTTGTATCAGCTGAAATACCTTACTTCAGGACTGGCCGAGATGTTGGAAGCTGGAACCCACTACATCTGCTGAATGAAGGGTCATTGCTGAGCAGCTCCTGACAGGAACAGGGACACATCTAGAGGAAGTCTCTTCTCCCGCCTCCTGCTGATCTCTCTTTGTTGTCCCCTTCTGACAAAACCTAGGAATCTACTGGAAACCAAAAACAGAGGTTTAATTCCTCATAATGACTGTAATCATATACTATGTACATGTACTAAAAATAAATAAATAAATGGAGAAAAGGGCTAAAGGTGTAGGGAAAGTGGGAAGGGTAGGGGAAGGGTAATAAGGGAAAGAAAAAATAGGAGAAAATGAAAAAACTGGAAATAAAATGTTTGTAAATGAGGAGGGGAGGAGGGGTGAAGGGAGGACAGGGACAAGGGGAAAAAATAAGAACCAAGACCTGTCGTGTAAAGGTACAGGATCCCAATAATGAATGTAACTGTACTGTATTCCTAAAATGTACCAATAAACTCAATGAGGAAAAAACAAAAAACAAAAACAAACAAATAAAAAACAAATAACATTATTTACTCTGTTAAAAAAAAGTAAATGGAGGTTTGTGTATTCCCAGCCAGAACAACATGAAGAAGGATATAAAAGAATAAAGTTGACTTAAGGTATAACAGAAACTGTAGGCTAATTTTACATTAAAATATAAGAAAGATCCATAAGATACACTGCTCAAAACTAAAAATCTTATAGTAATAATATTGAGACATAGAAACTTTTATTAATGAGCTTAGTTAATTTGATTACCAAAGCCAAAATGTTCCTTAATGGGATGAATTGAGTACAAATAAGTGATGTTAAACTTTTAACATGTATCATTTGTTCTTATTAAAGTGATTCAGCCATCACCATTCTACTCCAATAGATATTTTATTAAAGAAACTAATTTAAATGTACATGATAAATGAACTGTGTTGAAAATTCTATTTTTCTTCAGTTCTAACCTCCTGATCTTAATTAGCTTCTCCATTTCTGTTCCCATAGAAACAAGCAATGCAATCAATAAGATGCAAAGGTAGTAAAGTACATGCAGAAGAATTCTTCAAGGGCTGTAACAACATTTTTGTAAATCATGGGACAAATTAGTATTTGCAATTAGGTTAGAGGTAATATACTTCAAAATTCAAAATGGAAAATGCAGTTGAATGGTGAACAAAGATGATAAACTTTCCTTAAGCTTCTCTGTTTTCTGTATTCCAGTGCAAAATAGCTATAAAGCCTAGCAAATTGGAGGTCATCATTTTGTATGGCAATTCTTTAGGTTTCTGCTTCCTTTTTATTGTATTGTGTTTTATCCCCTCATCTCATGCACATCCTCTCACTGACAAGTAAAAATGAGCCAATGACATATACAAAACATATAAAAGCCAAGCTCCTTTGCTCCAAAGACCTGTCCCATTCTGACACCCCTCCCCCCCCTTTTTTTTGCCCCAGAGTTCCAGTTCCAGACTGGTACCTACACAGTTACATGTTCAAGGCCCAGGCCAAGACAAACCTTCCTGAGAGTAGAGTTGCCCTTGCCTGATTGAACAGACACACACCAGTGGGATTTGACACTTACTGGTTAGGCTATGCATTAAACACTGGGCACAACAGTGACAGGATTGTGACTGAACATGCTGGCAACATTCTCATGAAGTTGTTCTTTACCTGGCTGTGATGATGACATTACTGTATCTCCGTCACTTATGAGAAAGGCTGTAAGTACCAAAAGTTGACAAAACAAACTAAGGCAAATGTTGCTTATGAATGTTTTGTTTAAAACATACAATAGAGTAGGTTCAAGGTTATTTCTGTACCTTTCCTTCTGCATTTCTTGTATTTCAATGTGATTTTATGAATACAGCAAAGTAGATTAAGAGCTTCTGGTTCAGGATTTTTGTTTTGCTTTGTTTTGGTACCAGGGATTGAACTTGGGTCCTTGCGCTTGCAAGGCAGGCCACTGAACTGCTGAGCTATATCTCCAGCCCCTTGGTTCAGGAATTTTGATTAGAAAACTTTATTCCTCTTGTGCACTTTGGAGGAAAAAATGGTGAGAACAATTGTAATAATTCATGCTTATCATTTTCCTTTCATCTTTTCTGTGTTGTTCTACTCTGCCAAAAACTAATTCTTGAAGTATTCTATTTTAAATATAGCAATAAAATGATAGAATACTTTGTCATGCAGCTTGTATCATTGATTTCTCATTTTACACATATATTTGCGTATATGGTATTTTATAGGTTTACTGTAAAAGTGGTTAAGATATTTTTATATTGGTAATATACACCTTATATTTAATAAATATGTATGGAGAGAACATTATAAAATAAATTAGATCCACAAATTGAGGCTATCAATATATTATGAGCATATTGGAAATAAATTATGTGATCACATTATATGTTACAGTATGATCTCCTTCCTGTCTCTGAATACTGACTTACCGTATTATGGGAAAATACTGCACCAATTTGGCACATTCTCCAAGGTAATACATTATGGCATTGTTATTTTTTTCTTCTTTTCACAGACATAGAAGTCAGTAAGTGTTCACTTCAATATGTACACTATGGCTGGGCATGGTGGTGCACACCTGTAATCCCAGCTCTTGGGAGGCTGAGACATGAGGATCACTGAGAGTTTGAGACCAGCCTGGGCTACATAGTGAGTTCCAGGACAGTCTCAACTACATAGTGAGACCCTGTCTCAAAACAAACAAACAAACAAAAAACCAACCAAGCAAACAATCAATATGTACACTAATAGACTTGGGCATATGCAGGTTCACAATTATTCTGTTTCTTCAATCCAGTTATCTCCAGGGCTGTTTGGGTTTAGCTGTTGTAAAGCACACCACTTTGAACTTCATTATCTGAAACTGTACCATTAAGAACTTTAGGTTTGAAGTTCATACTCTTAACACAACTCCTTGTTTACAATGTCTTACTATCCAACAATTCTTAGCTGCCCTCCTGTGTAAATTACTGTTTTCTGCTCTCTTAAACTCAGGTATGAACCTACAATTTGTATGAGCTGATAAAATTTAAGTAAAAACAATGCTACTTCTATATAGAAGCTTTAAGAACAACTGAATATCTTGCAACTGTTCTCTTTGCTACAAATAAAAATGGTGTCCCTGATTATGGTTCTGTCACTGGCTTGGGTTCTAGAGTGCCAACAAAGACAACGTAGAACAGATCATCCATCTAACCTGGAATGAACATGAAATATGAGTAGCATGTAAGTTTCTGTGGCTCTAAAACAGTAAACCAACACTCAATTTGATCTGATAAAGTTTTATTAGAATGCAGCCAAGGGCATTTGCTTTTGCATTGCTACAGCTTCCATGTTACCCCTGATGCACTGAGTAGTTGTAGTGGACAGACACTGTGTGGTCCTTCACACCTAACTCATTTGCAGTCCAGTCTTTTGCAAAAAAAAACCTAAGTGCTTTTAGTCCCTGGGGTTTCAGAGGTGTTTGTTACTGCAGCTAAGCCTAGAAATCCTTTCATGAAGGGTACTACTATCTTTGTATTATTTCATAGGCTAAGTAATTAGCATTAATCCCAATGTGAACTTTTTTTCTCAAGCTTATATGGTGGACAAGATGACCATAGGGTGAAGCCTGGCCTGACTTGAGAGGAGAGATAGAATGAGCAGTGCAGAGTGTAGAGGGTAGATGCAGCTCCGTCTCAACTCTGGCAAAATCACCTGAGTTCCCATGAGATACCCGGGTGTAGCCATCCAGGTGGCCAAGCTTAAAGAAGATTGGGAAACTGTCAGGTGTGAGCCCTTCTCCGGTGTCTTAAGTGGGACAAGGTTCTGGTTCTCAGGCTGAAGACCGGAAGACAAAGAAAAGCAACAGGCTCCTGGCATAGGAGGCAGCATGCTAGAAGTTTCAGGGGCAATTTGTTTAGACATAAAAGACAGGACCTAAAAGAGACTCTATTTTAAAGACTGACATGTTCAGTAAGTATTTGAAGACAAACATGGAGAGAAAAAGGAAAGGGACTGAAAGAAGACAGACAACTTTAGCAATTTCTATGAACAGGGACTCCTGATTGGCAAAGAAACAAAACTACAAATGGTCTTTAGTGGGTCTGAGTGGACAGTTTGATTCTCAGTAATGCTGGTTACAGGAGAAGAGATACAGATGATTTGTGGATACGCTAGTCAAGATCCGCGTGTATAAATGGTCAGGACTGAGAAGAGGAGGTGTAGCAAACTCAGCTATAGCTAATTTGGAGGAAGATGAAGGAAGTAAAATATCTTTCTGCTTTCTGTGCTAATTTGTGCCTTTGCCTTTGTTTTCAACTGGGTCCTTTAGTCTTCCATGTTCTCACACTACCCAGGTCCTTTCTTTTTCAGTTTATTCCTTAAGCTATTGAAACTCTAGTGTCAGTTATTTCATGTATATTTTTCTTGTTTTGAGATCAAGCTGCTGTTACCGTTCTTCCCACAAATCTGTCCAGCCACAAATTGGTTTGCATCCTTAAATTCTCTTTTCCAGGCCTTTTTAGCCTTGCTTGAGAAACTTACTAAACAGCAATGATTAGTTCCACCACAAATGTGTGCTCTGTAGCTTGGCAGGATCCAAAATGCAACTCAGCAATTCTTTTAGTCTTCTCTAATTGACTCCCAATTATAATTCCTGCATTATAATTCTAACAGCTGTTCCAAAGTATCTTCAAGTCCCAATTACAATCCATTCATTCATTCAATAAATATTTTTAGCATTTACTATATATTAAGCTCTCTGCTAGCTGTTAAGAAAACAAGAGAAATAGCCATGGTCCTTGGTTTCATGGAGTTAATGAGTGGGACAGACAAAAAAACAAGGAGCTAAGAGATGCTATGCTTAGGGCACTCATAGGGAAAGTACAGGGACACAGCAAACCTTTATCACAGTTTGTCTCGTCTCAACTCATCTCATCTCATGACTTGTGGTTCCTAAAATAGTATTAATAAACGGTATTAATAGCTATCAAGGGACTTTCCGTGTGTCCCAGAAGCTGAGCTTATGGTTGTGATTAGGTTCACCAACCAGATCAACCAACATGTCAATTTGAAACAGACTAGTTTGGAGAAAAATCTGAGTGGGAGATAAAGTGCCAAGGGTAGGAGAGAGGCACCTTGTAGTATCCAGGGCTTGTGATCTTTTCTGTGACCAGAAATAACAGAGGTAGGGTTCCCTCAGGAACAGCTGGATAGTAAATTCAGGCTCTACTTTTCCTGTTGATACAGCCTCTAATCCTGAATTATCTAGCCCTCTGCCCTGAAATGTTATCAGCTGTTATATTTTTTATGAAGTCCCTTTATTATTATCTAATTTTTACCTTGACTAAAGCTGAGAACCCTAACAGATACAAGGTTGTTTGAAAATATACAGAAGGAACACATAATTTGAATGAGGGTAAGCGGTTCCATATTGCCTGGAAAAGCCAACATTCAAGCAGAGACCTAAAGGACAGGCAGGATTTATTCAAATGAAGCCTGTGGGAGACAAGTTTTCAGAAAGAGGAGATTGTTGATAAAGGAAGGGACATAGCAAACTACTAGAACTCAGTATGACCAAGGAGTGCAGTGAAGGTAATGATGTATGGCATAGAGGAGTGGTGAAAATGGAAGGTAGGGAATTAATCAAAGACTTCAATCAGTCTAACCATAAAAGTGAGGTAAAGAGTTTGAATTTTATCCTAGGATCAATAGGAAGTTCACGGAATATTATTGCTGGGACAGTGAAATAATCAAACATGTATTTTAGGTCACTTTGCCTACCATAGGAATATTATATCGGAGTGGGATAAGAACCAAGACAAGGGCAATGGCTGGACCTTGAGTCAATTACTGGGAGCCTGAGCAGAGTGCACAGGTGAGAGAGGAAGAGATTTTAAGAAAATAGTTTATAAATTTGTAGAGATAACTAAACTTATTTGACTTACACTGCCTAAGTGTCCACCTTTCCACTTCGACATCTGTTAGTTTGTGTTCAACTATTTTTTCCCCCCATGCAGCGGAGATTGTCAAGAGGTCAGGAGGATGATCAATGAACGGGTTAGACACGATACCTGTCTCAGAGGACAGAGGAGGCAGGCAGGAAATGCACACTGACAGAGGCGATGTGAGCGAGGGCTTCATACCTTTGAGAGCGGCAGCAGGGAGAGGGGACAGAGGGACCTGGGCTCAGGCTCCTTTACCAAGGAGTTCAGAGAAGGCCCAGGCAGCACAGTGGCAATGAAGCCGAGCTGTGGGAAACTGCTGGCCTTAGGGGCTTTAAGGAGCTAGCATTCCAGGTAGAGGGAATGAGTTTGTGTGTCAAAGAACAGGAAGAAAGAGAGCGAGGCTGGAGCAGGGGCCAGTGGACTACAGAAGAAAGAGGAGAGGCTAATGTAAGGCAAGTTAAGGAGGAGCTTAGGACAGTGTTGCTGTTGTTGTCCTCATCAAGTCTCTCATTATTATTGAAAGAAAAGTCATTTTTCCCCAGGGCCAATACCATCCAATACTGAAATACTTCTTGTATTTTTCTTTTGTGCTTCTTTCTATTGAAAATCTTACTGATTTGTCAAGGCCTGATTGAAATACTTTTGCTCTTTTGATAATTATTCTTAACAACAAATAATGCCCTATTCCCCTACAATCAATATTAAGAATTCATTTACTCAACAAACAGTTTTAAGCTCCACTTAATTACTGCAGATATCATTAGAGTGCAGTTGTGAATAAGCTGAGGTCCCCACTCTCAGGAGCTCACAGTGGGGGCGTTTGTGCGTGTTAGAGGGAAGGATAGATAAAACAGTAGTAGCAGAGGAATATTAACAGCGTAAGTGCCAGAGAAAAGGAAAAGCACAGTGAGGTGATGGAAAGTGACAGATGCTGATTTTCTAGATGAGGAGGGCAGAAAAGCTGCCCAGAAGAGGAGTCTCCCACGCAGGAGCACAGCACTGGGAGCCTGCGCAGTGGACAGGAGGCTATGCTCAGGGACCGGAGAGGCTGGCAGCAGAGAGGGAGGGACACAGAGAGAAGGCGGTAATGCAGGAGCAGTCCCAGGGATCCGACTACAGAGGGTCTTGAGAAAGTGTTCAGGGGGCAGTGGGAGCATCATGAGAGCGTGACAGGACCTGACTTAGACCCTCAAGGGTCCGACATGCTGCAGGGCATGCTCTGTTGTATGTGTGAGGGGGTCGTGGGTGGAAATAGCGAAACAGATGAAGACATTACTGCACTCATTCACACAGTAAGGGGTGGGCCAGCATCATGGTGGAATCAACATCCCTTAACCGGAGCGTGTGTCACAGACTTACACTGTTGTGACTTGCATTTGGGGAATTTGCCTCCCAAGATATCACCTGAGCAGGGCCAGGGGCTCCATTTTGTACCCCCCAGTGTGCCTAGCTCTGGGAGAGCTACCTTTAGTATTTTCTTTTTAACTGTTTTTTGCTTAAATTCTACTCAGTTATTTGGTTTTTACAAGATGCGTAATGCCAGTTTCTCCAGACTTTCCTCCTGGGTCTTAGTTTATTATCTTATAGTGGTCTTTGTGTCCCTTCTCTGAACTGTCATGTAGTTGAATTCCTTTTAAATTATTGAGAATCTTTGGTAATGATGTAAACAGTATCAGGTATACATGTGAGACATTCTTTTATGGATGAGACTTTTGAGTTTTACTGACATGAATATTCCACTTAATATTTGTAGACCTCAGCAACTGAGATGGAATGGCATGCAATTTTAACAATAAGAAATTAGCTACTTGAAATTTAATATAGGAAAATTTCTTTATAAAATAGTTTACCACAGAGACAAGAGGGTATTTAAATTTAAATTTTATTTATTTTTATGGTGAGACATTTTATTTTTTACTTTAAGAACTACCTGGCATGATGGCATATATTTGTAATCCCAGCCGGGGATTTAGCTCAGTGGTTCCACCGCCTGCCTTGCAAGCAAAAGGACCAGAGTTCAATCCCCAGTCCAAAAAAAAAAGCAGCTGCTGTAATCCCAGCATTTGTGAGGCTGAGGCAGGAGGATTACCTTAAATTTGAGGCCAGACTGGGATACATAATGAGTTCAAGGCCAGCCAGAACTATATAGCCAAACCCTGTCTCAAAACAGAACAAAACAAAACAAACAAAAACAAAAATAAAACAAAATAAAAATTAATTAACTCATGTTAATTATACTAGTTAAGGGGTTTATTGAGATTTTTTGTATATGCATACATTGTGCTTTAAACATTTCCAGAGAAGGGCTAGTTAGAAAGCAGAGAATCTAGCCAATATACAAAATGCAACTTCGCTTTCAACAGGGAGCCAGTGGTGGCCTCATCCTACGATGGCTGTGAATGAACTGAGATGATTTATTTTAATTTTCCTCAATTTCTTTGTGTGTATGTGTGTGTGTGTGCATGCGTGTGTGTGTGTGTGTGTGTGTGTGTGTGTGTGTGTGTGTGTGTGTAGACCACAGATTTGTGAAGAGGATTAAAGGCAATGATGTAAAGTGCTTTGATGAGTGTCTGAAAAATCCAAAGTACAAGTATTACTCTCTAGGATTTTCCTAGGTGTCCTACTGATTATCCCTTACCACCCTACCTGTATGCATTTTAGCTTCAGTCCCCTACTCTGTATTCCAGAAACAGCATCATCTGGGTTACACTGACAGCTGGCTTTGCAGTGGGTCACAAGAGATCGAGGACCAGGCAATAGAAGAGGCAGCATGTTTCTTTTGTATTCTCTCACCGCTTTCTTGCTGAGTTTCTAGCAGTGGCCTCCTTCTCTCTGTTGTTTTCTTCTCCATGTTTCCAGCACGTTCTGCCCTCTCTCTGGTCATTTCTTCCCCCTTCAGTAAGAATTGAGTGAAATAACATTCCTGATGGGTCCCCTGAACCTTGTCTGCATCTCTGTAAGTAGTTTCTTTCAGTAAGTTTTCTGAACCACTGGAGTGAACTGTTGTTTCATGCTGTGGTCTTGGACTGGCTTTTCAAATCCTTTCAGCCAAAGCTAATTCCATTAAAATGGGAAAAGATTCGAGACCCACTGAGCAGGATTTATATTAATTCAACAAACATTTGTAACTATGACTCATTACCATGTGCTACCTTTCAAGCAAAAGGGATTTTAACCAATTAAAATTCAGCCTCTTGGAGAGTCTACACACTAGTTGGGGAAGGGCTGGCGAGACAGAGGCAAAGTGTATAAAGGTGGATAGTGAAGTGTGAAGAACATAAAAATGTCTGAAAAATAAAGATACAAATCCAGAAATTGTAGGAACATATAGTTGAGAATAAGCCATTTCACAATGATATTCAACTGAATGCTTCATAGTAAAGAGAACCTGAGGTATTGCCTTTTTGTGCTTGATTTTCTGTTTTGTTTTGTACTGGGGATCGAACTTGGGACCTTGAGCTTGCCAGGCAGGTGACAGAACCACTGAGCTAATCTAGGGCAGGTATTATTTTGTTTTGTTCTGATAGAAATTTGTCAGGTGGAGATGAAAGGAGTAGAGCCTTTCAGCTCAAGGGAACAAACAATATGCGCAAGAACTCAGTTAAAAAATTGTTTGGTACATTTGATGTGTGTTTTGAAATGATGAAACGTTTATAATATTGGCAATGTGGGATAACTAAGATACAGTACAGGTAAAGAGCCTGGGTTTGGGGCATGGTCAACAACAATATTGCAGCAGTAGGATGGGACCATGAAGAGACATCAGGGACATCACAGAGCATGTATGGGATGATTTAGGCCTTGGGCTTTACTCTATGTTATGGTTTATGTCTAGAGGTCCCACCAAACAGCATGTGCCAATAGGTGGAGCTTTGGGGAGGTGAATGGATCACGGGTGTGTGATTAGTCCACTGATAAGTTTATAGCTCATGTGATGCTGGGGGCAAAGCTTGGTCTGAGGAGATGGGTCACTGGGAGCATGGCCTAGAAGGGTCTATCTCCCCACCAATTCCTTTTCTTCTGCTTCTCACCAGGCCACGAGCTCTTTTTCCTCTGTGTGCCACCCTGCCTTGGAGCCAGCTGACTGTGAACTGAAACCTCTATGAACTGTGAGCCAAAATAAACCTTTCCTCCTTTAATTTGTGGGTGTCAGGTATTTTTGTCCCAGAGACAAGCAACTAGGACACCCTAATAGATATGTTTCAAGCAACTAATTCTTTTTAAACAATCATGTCATACAATACGTACTCTAGTATTGAAAAGAGAACAATGGGAGGGGTACACATTGTGAAGATAACAAAATCGGAAACTATGAGATGTGGACTTGGTAAGGGAGAGGATGAGAGACTGAAAGAGTGCAGTGGCATTACAGACAAAGCAAATTAGACATTTTTGAAACTTCTAAAGTAATATGGGTTCCCTTTATTGGCCAATTTTATGAGTAGACAACGACGTCTATGGTGGCACTGAATTTGTGGGTAGCATGGGTAGATGTGACCACTGACTGGTAGCAGTGGTGGTAAAGAGAATTAGTGTGGTCCATTTGAATAGGTTGAGATGAAATATTTGTAGCAAGGGGCAGATCCAGGTTTCATAAGAGCTGAAGTTAGTATATTTTTGAAACCCTTTAAAGAATGCGGCAAGTAAATACTTATTCCACGAGTGCGTCCATTTGCCTTTGGAAAACCAGTTGTGCTGTGTACGATGATGGAGTGAGAACACAGAGAGTGTGGTCGTTACAAGTGTGATTTGCCGTCTAAATAAACAGAAACTTTCCTGGAATCTTAAAAATGTCAATATCATAAAATAAAAAGGAACTGTATTTCGAAAAGTAAACAGACATGACACTGAATGCCGCACGTAATCTTGGCTTTCCCTCTCTCACTTGGAGGATATGATTATGAAAGAGAATGGTGTTCATATTAAGGAAATACATAGAAATGGTATAGGCTTATAAGGGCATTATGCCTAAAAGTTACCCTCAGTGAGTCATTCAGAGTAGAGGAAGATGAAAAGCAAGGAGGGAAAAGAAGAAGACAAACGTAATAAAAGGTTAACGTGGGCAAGCTGAGTGGAGGATATCTGAACATTCATTGTACCATTTTTCAACTTCACTGTAAGGCTGAAGTTGTGTCAAAATAATCATCTTTTTAAAGAGTAAAGTTCTAGAGGCAGACAATCTTGATTTGAATCTCAGTTCTACCATTTTATAGGTTTATGATTTGGTACACATTGCTCAATCTGTCTTACAGTAGCTATGATTTGGAAAAATAACATATTTTATGGATTGTTGCAGGGATTAATTAAAGTCTAAAACTGTAGTATTTGTATTGTACGTTGCTTAGCAAGTGCTTTTGTGTCAGTGTTTGTATCTATAATTTTTTTTGCTGTTTTGTTTTGGTTTGTTTTGTGACAGGGTCTTGCTATGCAGTCCAGGCTGGTCTTGAATTCTTCCTGTCTCAGCCTTCTTTGTAGTGGGCTTATAGGTGTGGGCGCCACACCTGGTTTATATATGTTGAAATCTTAACCCACAAGATGAGGGAAGAAATTTCATGAATAAAATGAGTGCTTCTGACATAATAAGAAATATATACTTGGTCTCTGCCCCATTTCCTGGCATGTAATTCCTAAAAACCTTTGAAGTCTAGAAGTTTTAAAACTCTTCTTGCTTGCTGATGAGATTATAGCTGGGGCCTCATTGATAGCCTCTGGAAGAGGTCTGGTTGCCAAGGGAAACAGCCACATGATCAGAGGATTGGAATTTTCAGCTGCACCCCTCATATCTGGGGGTGGGGACAGAGACTGATCATCAATGGCCAGTGATTTAACTGATCATCACCTCTTCATAAAGCCTTTATAAAAAATTAAGAACCAAGATTGATTATGTAAAGGTACAAATTTCCAACAACGAATGTCATTATAGTGTATGCCTTAAATGTTCCAATAAAATTAATTAAAAAAAAACCTAAAGGACAGGGTTGGGAGAGCTTCTTGGTTGCAGAACTTGTGAAGGGCCCAGAGAGGGCACGGAATCTCTGTCCCCTTCCCATAGACCATGCCCTATGAGCTCATTCTTTCTGTCTGTATCCTTCGGAATGCCCTTTACAATAAATGGTACTTGCAAGTGCTCACGGAGAGGGGACAACCCAATAAGCAGCCCATTGGCCAGACTATAGGTATCAACCTGGGCCTTGTAATTAGCCTCTGAAGTGAGAGGTGATCTGTGGAACTGAGCCCATGACCCCTGAAGTCTGTTAACTTCACTTAGTATCAGAATTGAATCAAATTATAGGGTACCCACCTGTTGTTGGAGAATTGGGCAGTTTGGGGTAAATCCACATTTTGGTTACTAGACTGTGTTGATGGTGAGTACTAGGTAGGAAAAAACATTTCCCTCTTGTGCCCTTATGAGAGAGGCCCCAGCAAATAATCTTGCCTCTTTTGTGTGGAGGTTACAGAGAGCAGGTGGCTGTCTGTGAGGAAGGTGGAACTTACCAGCAGAATTTGCCAAGGGTTTTGATCTTGGACTTCCCAGCCTCCAGAACTATGAAAAACTAGTTTGTATTGTTTATAAACCCAAGTCTGTGGTATTTTTAATAGCAGCCTGAACAAAAACAGTAAGGTTCCTAGAGAAAGGTTTCAACAAGTGACTACTAATATGATAAATAAATAGTGGTTTCCATTTCAGATGATCCCAAGGAAAACAATGTCTTCAGGGCACATGTAATTACTGAATATTAGGGCAAGGAGACAGCAGTAGTGACCTTATGGAACATGAAGTTAGTGTGGAGCAAAAGATCCCAGATGATTTTCTAGTTGGGTCTTGGAAGATCCTGGCTTGCATGATTAGAGTGATAAGTACCCTAAAAGCATCCCTATCTATTCTGCTTTAGATGTGCAACCGGTGGACCTGTGTCAAATCTCTGTTTCTCTTGTAGAAAGTCAGAGTGGCTGTGTATTGGGACAGAGTGCAGAAAGGAACATTTCCTCAGTTCTTGCCCCAGTAGATGGACATGAAATTTGCTTTTGTTATCACTAATCTTTTAAATGTTTAAATTGTCTTTCTCTAAAAACCCATCAATTGAATATTAAGATCATATTCTATCGTCTTTTTTTTCCTCGTTGAGTATTGGTACATTTTAGGTATACAGTACAGATACATTCATCATTGGAATCTTGTACCTTTACATGACAGGTCTTGGTTCTCATTTTTTCCCCTTGTCCCTGCCCTCCCTTCACCTTCTCCTCACCTCCCCATTTGCAAACATTTTATTTCCATTTTTTCATTTTCTCCTAGTTTTTTTTCTTTCCCTTATTACCTTTCCCCTACCCTTCCCACTTTCCCTGCACCTTTAGCCCTTTTTTATATTTCTAGAATCTTTCATAGGGGTGCAGTAAAGATAGATCTAGCAAAATTTGTTCAATGAATGATGCAATGAGTAAGTGAATAAATGAAGATATGAGTTATTTTATTATAAAATATGTATTTTCATGTTATTTTTTATTGTTTCAGCTGAAAATCTTTGTATTTTTTTCTTTCTTCAAACTTTAAATGGACAGATTATGTTTGTCCCACTTGATAAACAGGTAATTTGAAGAAAGTCTCCAACAAGGCTGTTATAATTTCCTTCTTTTGTTAGCTTTTTTTTAAAGAACATTGGTTCTGCTTTAAGAACAAGACAAAAACATTATTGCTGGGAATAGGAGATTTTTTAAAAGGTATTGATATCCATCCATATATTATTGCCCATTCTTCCCCCTTCTCTGCCTGACTTTAAAATTAATTTGATTATAGAACTGTCGTATAGGGCTAATCAAGAGTGATTTTGTTTATTAAATACAGTAAAGATATAAATAAATAGAATTACAGCAGCTCCTGCCTAGAAACTGTGCTTACAGATCCACAGGATATTGACTCAGTAGTATTCCACCAGCTCACTGTACACATGCAGTTTCCTAGAATAATGATCTGGAGTGTGTACCTAGTGTTCTAATTAAAATCCACGGCCATTTATCTATCTAATTGCAGCAATGCCCTCCAGGACGCTTTTGCCCCAAATGTACCATTCTTCTTTTGCCTGAGCAAGTGACTTCAGAACCTCTTGGCTCCTTGCCAAGACCCGAAGTGAAAGATTTACTGACTGCGATATTGCACAAGAAACAGCGTTACAGGATGTAAAATGGAAGAGGATAGGCAAAGAAATGAGATTTTCTAGCAGTTTCTGGACGTATAGGTATGAGGTTTGGGCATTTACTGTCATAATATCTAATTTTCTCCACAAATTAATAAAAGCCATCTGTTCATAAGTAAAGACTTTGCAAAGTACACCAAACCCCCTGAGCTCCTAAGCTAAGAGGAGAGTGAAGCTTTGCCATGGCCTGCGTGGCAAGGGTCGGAGGTCTGAGTAGGGTGGCAGAAGATGCAGAAAACAAAAGAGAACTAAAGCGAGACTGGGTGGGGCCTCCCCATCTGCTAAGCCGAGAACCCCCGCAGCCCGTGTGTCACTTAGGAGGGGAAGGACAAGCAAGGAGGTGGGGCAGGGTGTCCTTGGTAATTTGCTGTTCTACTACCTCCTGAGACTAGCTGACTGATGAGCCCGGTGGGGACAGGGACAGGCCAGCTTGCTGCTCCTGGGACCATGTCAGCTAGGACTACAATAAATAGTACAAGGGACATTTCCTTGCACTCCGGGTTATCTATTTTGCAGGGTAAATCGGGGCACAAAGGGAGGAAAGTCATGAATTGCAGGAGGTGGGCAAGACGCCCCCTGATAGTGCTGGACCCTGAGTCTGCTCTGACAAAGCTTCAAAGAGGGAGACACAGTGTTGGGCAGGGCTTCGTTTTGTTTTCAACACTGATGGCTTGGAAGCCTCTTTAAAGAATGGTCAGAACCAGTGACCCAGATAACACATATATGGATTTCCCCCACAATAGATATATCCAATTCTAGAATGAAATCCCCATCTGACAACCTATAGCTAAACAGTGCACGGCTGCTGTTCTCTGTTAACATGCAGTCAGCCTGCCGTACCGGAAGGGCCCATATCCATGGATTCAACCAACCACACTGATTGAAACTACTTGGAAAAAAATTCAATTTTTGTCTGTACTGAACATGTGTGGTTTTTCCCTTGTCTTCATCATATAAACACTATACTGTAACAACTATTTATATAGCTTTTGCATTATATTAGATATTAAAAACAATCTAGTGATAATTTAAAGCATATGGGAAGATGAGCATAGGATATACTCAGATACTGTAGCATTTTACACAACGGACTTGAACACCCTAGGTTTTGGTATCCATGGAGGTCCTGGAACCAGTCCCTAAGAGATACTGGGGGACAACTGTATTTTGTTGTTACTTTGATTTGGATAATATTTACAGAGAGGTTTAAAAAAATCATAGGTAAAAAGTACTCTTTTTTAACATGAAAATAAAACACTATTGCTGTTATAAGAATCATGAAGCTAGCATTTATTTACTTATTAACTATGTTACAGATACTATTCTAAGAGAGTCATACATAACACTTGTTTAATCCTCACAACCACCGTAAGTCATGGGTGCTATTTTTATCTCTATTGAAAAATATACAGGGCAGGGGATTTAGCTCAGTTGTTCCATTGCCGGCCTTGCAAGCCCAAGGATCTGAGTTTGATTTGCACTACCAAACCAAACCAAACAAAACACATACAACTGAGGCATAGGGAGCTGAAAACAATTTGGTCAATGTTAGATATTACAGGAATGATAGAACTGGGTTTAAAGGTGGGTTCAAGGTTTCCTCATCTAAAAATATTCAAGTATTTCAGGTCAGTGTGAAGGCTTATATCTAGATGTCCCCCTAAGAGCTACATTTGCTTATAGTTGGGGCTTTGGTAGGTTGCAGGACCATGGGTGTGTGTTATAGGATTAAGGGTGTGATGACTGGATCAGTCCACTGGTGGGTTTAGGGTAGTTCTGGATGTGGATAACAGGAAGCCCCACCCTGAATGTGGGTGGTTTAAACCAATAGGCTTGTAGCCTGGATAGAATTTAAAGGGAAAGGAAGGCTTGCTATTTGGTGCCTTCTTTGTGCGACACCATGGGCTGTTTTATCTCTGGCATGCTGCCCTGCTTTGGAGCCCACCATCTATGGACTAAAAGGTCTATAAACTGAGCTAAAAGGAACCTTTCTTTTAATTTTGGGTGTCAGGTGTTTTAGCAACAAGAAAATTAACTAGGACAGCCAAGTGTGGTGGCATATGCCTATAATCCTAGTACTTGGGAAAGTGAAGCAGGAGGATTATGACTTTGAGGCCAACCTAAAATACATAGTGACTTGAAACCAGCCTGGATTACATAGTGAGAGCTTGTCTCTGCATCCCCTCCCCTTTTTTTGTTGTTTTAAGAATTCTACTATTCATTTAAATATCTGAATTTAAACACAATTTAAACACCTAGTCACATTGCCATTTTTATTTCACAGGACAAATACAAGACATTTGGACTAAATAAGTAATACATTACATTAGGCAACCATATTATTAATGTGTCTTAAGTAGTGGCTATTAATCATAGGGAAAGCTACCCCCATACTTCCACTATTGGAACTGCAGAATGTTTCATAACTTGTAAAACACGTTTTTGCTGAAAATTTTGCCTCACACCAATCAATTTAAAGACTCATTCCAGTTCTAATATCCCCCTCCTGATGATCTCTAAGTCTAATTCATAAGTAACAAAAAATCATGCATTTGTTTCTAACACTGAGACTCCATTTCAGAATATTTTTTGGTTGTGTTTTTTTCCTGCTGAAATAAGTCAATACACCTTACTTTAATTATACCATAACAGATTATTTATGGAGGTTGCTTTGCACAGTTTGGAGACTCAGTCGGGTTCAGCTGGAACCCCTCCCCTTGGTCTGCTGATGCATTTATCTTTCAAGGCCATTTGTACCTGTTCAGCTCAAGGTTACTGGGATATAATATACAGAAAAGTCACATGTTCACTCTGAACTGATTTTGTTGATTTTCCAGAGCATTGAGTTTATTTTATTCTGAGAAAATTAGATTTCATCCATTGTGTTTTTTGTTATTCAAAACAGACTTATCTTTGTAGTAGGAAGGCCAGAAATTGGCTCCAGTGATTTCTACCTCCTGGTTTTTCTGTTCTTGTAGAATCTCATGCCAGTGATGGGGGCTGGGCATGGTGACCTGGCTCCAATTTGCAGAATTCATCAAAAGTGATAGGCTATGGCCTCCAAGATTAAGTTAAGAAGGTTGAGTTATTTCTTGAGAGAAAGTATTATGAGTAATACTTCTTTTTCCTGGTGGAGTAAACCTCAGTGTGATTTATAGAACTTTCACAAAAATTTTAAATTAGAAATATAGCCAGTTTAGTTGGAAATGAACATAGTTAAAATTAAACACTTAGTCCCCAAATTCTACTAATAGGAAGTAGACAAACAAAACAAAACAAGACATGCCATCTTTCATGAAAAGGAAACCAAGAGCCAAGAGTATGAAAGTGAAATCCACAAGAATCCCAACAGCTGGCTGGCTGAATGGCAGAATTGTTCTATATGGATTAGTTACTCTTTTATGGCTGTCAAACCCACAGGATTATTTGGAACAATTGTCTTTTTCTTGTTCACTTCTGAGGTTGGACAACCAAAACAATATGGCTTCTCTTTCAAGACTTCTCCCTTAATCTTCCATTCCTTTCTTGAGGGTTTCAGGTCACTGAGCCATAAGCTACCATATGGAGGGGGTCATGTAATAACCAGTGAGATGCTGAGGCCTAATAACAGCCACAAACATGAGCGTAAAACTGGGCCCTGCCTTGTTGAGCTTTGAGGTATCTGGACCCCTGATAACACTTAACTGCAACCTTATGAGTCAAAGCCATAACCAGATTTGTAACCTTTAAGGAAATAAGTATTTGTCATTTAAAGCCAGTAAGTTTTGGGGTGGTAGATAGTAACAGATGATTACTAAGTATTACTAATAAATAATTACCAAAAATATGCATGAAGTGGTTCTTTATCTTTGATAGTTAACTGTTTTTGTCAGTTTGAATAAGAAATGCCCAACTAAATTGGATTGCACAGTTCTGGGTGTGGTGGAGGGTATTTACTGAAGACAGAGGACCACCCTAGGTGACATGACACCTGAATATTATAAAGGGGAAACAAAGAAGCAAGGCTCACTTCTCTCTCTTCAGAGAGCTCCAGCCTTCACCTTCACGTTGGACATCATCTCCTGGGTTCTACTGCAGACTCTTCAGCCATTTGCTGAAGATGTTTCAGCCTCCTGTATGGACTCACAGGGGACACTACAGTAAGGTTGAGGCCTTTGACTGGATTCTTCAGGTCTCCAGCGTGAAGACAGCCCTTTTGTACTTTTCCACACCTGACAGTGGGAGGCCATTGTAAATCTATCTTGTAAATTCTTAAGTATTTGTGTCTCTTGCATTAAATCTGTTTATCTAGTAAGCACCGACTAATACATCATCATTCTCTTTGACTGTCATGAAAAATATTGTCCTCTATATAAATAAAGACCATATAATATTTAATATGCAACATTCTAATAAATCCATGATCAGAACCAGTCCTAAAGACTGATAAAATAAGGTATTACTAGCCTTGTGTCTCTCAGTGTACAAACATAGTCTCATGTCACCACTCAAAAACTTACAAGATTGTGTATTCCTCTTATATTGTGTCTTTATTGTCTACTGAGAATTATTCTTCGCTTAGAGAAATTTCTTGACAGTTGGGAATGGGTGTCATACCTGTAATCCCAGCACTCTAGGAGGCTGAGGAGGAGAAACATAAATTCAAGACCAGCCTGGGCAATTTAGCAACACTCTATCTTAATAATAATAATAATGGCCAGGGGATGTAGTTTACTGTGAAGCTGCTATTTTCAATCCCCAGTACCACCACCACCATCACCAAAATAAAGACAGACAAAGATATAAAAACATTCCTTTGGAAAACCCCTATTTATCTATGTTTGGTAATTACTCATACCTAAAGTTAAAAACTCACACTTAGAATATGACCTCTGAAGTTAAACCAAAAGGCAAATGCATTACCCTTCCTAAGTCCTGACAACTTTTTAGGCCCACAAGAGTTGATATACAACAGACAATAGACGTGTCTTTGGGATTGTCCATTACACTAAGATGCTCTGAAAACTGCTAGGCTTTCTAATTTCGGATTTTCTGTCCAAAATTGTCAATAGGCACTGTTTGGATGAAAAAAGTTTCTCCAAAGGTCTCATCCCATCACAGGCAGGGCTTTTGGAAGGTGAATGGATCATGGTGGGTGATGCAGCTGATCTGCTGTTAGGAAACGGTCTGACCCAGAGTGAGTCACTGGGGGCAAGACCTGGAAGGGTGCATCTTCCTGCCCAGCTCCTCCCTTATCTTTCCGCTTCCTGAGACTATCAGGCCCCTCCCTCATGTTTCTTCTGCCTGGAGCCGACCGACGATGCAAGGACTGAGACTTCTGAAACTGTGAGCCAAAATAAACCTCTCCTCTGTTAAGTTTTTGGTGTTGGGCATATGTCTCAGCAACAAAGAAAGTGACCTGGAAAAGAGATCAAGGAACTTCTAGACATCTTAATGTCATCAAACAAGCATCTATTGTAAACATAGACATTCAAAACAGGAAACCTACGTATTAAAGGCAAATCACTGCTAGATCATTTTACCAAGGGGATTGCCCTTAGAAAGGTGTTTGCTCCTTTGATATCTCCTCACCCCCCCAAAAAATAACAAAGAGAGCTATAGTCCTTGTTCTGATTATGTCATAGGCTTTTACAATTTTTTTATTTTTTTTTAATTTTTTGAGACAGGGTCTTGCTGCGTAGTTAGGCTGGCCTTGAATTCATTATGCATCCCAGGCTAGCTTTGAACTCACAGTGATCCTCCTGTCTCAGCCTTCCAAGTTCTGGGTTTACAGGTGTGCATCATCAGGCCTGGCTATTGGAGTCTTTCAAACTGGAAAGTTGCTAAGACTCATGAGGTCACTCACCATGGCAAAGAGAAATTGGCCACACTTTTATATCAATATGCGAGTAGGGAACTTTGCAAAAACTTAAAAAAGATATTTCTACTGTATACTTTGTCTGCCAACAAAATAATAGTGGCATAAATATGAAGATGGAGCATTAATGAAATCCAGGAGTTTAGAACTCATCACTTCCACATGGACTTTGTAATTCATATAGAGGTGGTCAGCTAAGTCTGAAAAGGTTGTTTTACTCTTACTATATTCCATCCAAATGCTAGCCACGCCTAACCCTCCTTCACCTCTGAGGTCAGGTATATTCAGGGTTATGGGCAGGACAAATAAATTTACTTAATTGTATTTCCTACATAGGCTACGCTACACAACCTTGCTATTGTTTGAGTAATCATTTCACTGGGAGTTTCATTAAATAGGTCTGAAAAGCATTGTTTACACAGTAACTGTACTTCTGCTGATTGCCATAGTTCTCTTTGTTTTTTCTAAATGGAATACTAGGCCACTGGCTTACTCTGTTGTTTGAATCTTAAGCCATAAATACAGCCCCAGCACCTTACTTACACTTGCATTTTCCACCAGCCATTTGTTCCTTGGTATAAAAATAAATCTAATTGCCACTAAATCACTTCCAAGAGTCATTGTCTTCATTGGATGCTTTAGGTACCTAAAATATCCTTATGAACACTAACCTTCAATAATGCAAAAGTCATGACCCAGAGCAGCAACATATTTCTACAAAACATAATTAGAGCTCTATGCACATGGTTACAGACAATAGGGCTCAGAACTCTTCAGGACTATTCTTTCTAGTTTGCTATCTTCTTTATAGATTTTCAATCTCAATTAATAGGAGTTATTCACCTATTCCCAGGGAATTTGCCTTTCTTGATGAAGAGATAAGTGGTGCACTACTGTTGAGGTGAATGGCAGCTACACCCCAGTTCATAAGTAATATTTTCCCATGGACTTTAAGCTTTTATTTGTTTCCTTAACTCTAAGGAATGTAATTGTAAAGTGTCAGTAATGTAATTGTGAAAGTCTTCAGGAAAGCAAGACTCCAGACCTCTTTTTGGATAATGTTTCATTGAGATATGTTTAGAAATTTATGAAATGAAGCCAGTATAGCCTGATCTGGAGAATTCTCCAGCGTAAATACTGATTTACTTATTCATGCATACCAACGGGGAATGGTTTCTACAATGAGAGTTATACAATTAAAATAGTGATCAGAAATTTATTGTAAATCTTACCTAGAGTTTTAAATAATGATTTTGCAGCTCTCAAAGCTACAGAACAAGTCTAAATCACTTCATCCACTTAATAATAGCAAATCTAGTAGCTTAGACATCTACTAGACAGCCAGCTGTGTACCTCTGCCAATGTGAACAATTTGTGTTGCAACTGAATGAATGTTAGCTAAGTAGACTACTCCTGAGAAATGAAAGATTTGGCCCCCTTACTCCATGTTGGTCATCTGTTTCTGGGACAAAATTTAGGACAAACACTGTTTACAGGAGGGAAGGTTTCTTTTGCTTCCCAGTTTCAGAGGTTTCAGTCTGTGATGAGCAGGCTCTGCTACTTTTAGGCCTGTGGCATGCAGAAGAAAGCTGGTCACCCCACAGGAAGTAGAGAGGAGAGACACGCACCTGAGAAAAGACATGTGCACACAAGGGAGTTCCCAGTGACCCGCCTCCTTCAGTGAGGCTCCACCTCCCAAGAGCCCACGGAGCTGTGAACTCATCAGTGGACTGATCACTAGTGGTTAGCATGCTCAGTATATGGGTCTGTAGGACACTTCATATTTAAACCATCCCAGGGGAGGCCTAATAGATTTGGTCATTCTGTTTTGTCCCAAGTTCAGTAATTTCTGCATGCAGTTTTGAAGGAGTCGACAGCATTCAGTCCTCTCTCTTTTTCCTTACTTTGCATGTACCTTCTCTCTTACAATCTTCTCGGCAGTTGTCACCACTTCAGGTGATCATAAAACTTATCCTTTAAAAAAGTAAATAAAAGATAACACCCAGGTTTGGCTCTAAACTGCTGTTTTGTTTTGTTTTTTAAAGACAATCATATTGGAGATCATGATAGTGCTGTAAATCAGGAATGGGACTGCTGTTGTGGCCAACCTTTGGCTGGTCAAAGTATACCCAAAACCTGGTGTGACCAGAAAGTGCAAAATCTCCCCTCATTGTCAGTTGCATAATTAGAAATGTATCTTAGGGCCAGGGATTAAGCTCAGTAGTGCTGCATCTGCCTCATAAGTGCCAATTTTGGTTCACAGTACCAAGACAAAAAAAAAAAAAAAAAAAA
>NW_022900914.1:28058000-28093374 GCF_012274545.1 Fukomys damarensis | reverse complement strand
TAAAAAAAAAAAAAAAAAAAAAAAAAAAAAAAAAAAAAAAGGAAAGAAAAAAAAAGAAATGTGTCTTATAACTTTCAGAGCAGTTCCATCTCGGTTCACAACCTCACCTCATTGCATAAATCCTTGTCTCAAATCAATAAATTAAAAGACTCACTCTTTTTTTTTGGAGGGGTACCAGGGATCGAACTTGGGTCTTTGCGCTTGCGAGGCAGGCCACCGAACTGCTGAGCTAAATCCCCAGCCCTAGACTCACTCTTATTCTATACCACTTGAAAGATTTCTGAGTCCGATTCCTAAATAATCAGATTGTGCCTTTACTTCCTATAATTAAACGCCAACTGAGAATCCTTTCCTTATGTTATTTTGTACTGAAATAAGTGAATAAAACTTGGTTTGCTTATATCATAAAAGGTTTCTTTATTTCTACTACAAGCTTTCTATTCTATGTCACTGGAAGTATCTAAAGTTAACTTATTTGGTCATTGTCCAATTGTTTCTCACAGTTGCTAAACATTTTTGGTTGTCATTAGCTAGTACTGCAGCTTTACTTCTTCTTTCCTCCTTTTTTTTTTCATAAAGAAGTTTATAGGGTTAGGATATGGTTTGGGGTAGAGCATTTGCCTGGCATTAGAAAGGCCCTGGGTTTAATCCCTAGTACTTCTGCCACCCAAAGTTTTTGAAGGAGTAGGGACATCAAGACTTGTGAACAAACTCTTCAACAGCTTTAAAAGTAAAAGCCAGGGAGGAGGCTTGAGCATGGAATTGGATAAAATAAAATAAAATGTATTAATTAAAAAAGTAGTAGGCTTATGATTGATTTAAACATCCAGCCATTACCCATTGGTAATTTTGCCATTAGTGTCCAATAATTAGTTATAATAATTTCCCCTTAGTATGTCTGTTTATTGTTGTATAGATAAGACCTATGCTTGTGATACAGTGCTCTATGATATAGGATCTAGATCTTGATATTTTAAAAATACCACGATACCACATAATCCTAAACATGATTTAGCTAGTTTACAAATTGCTGAAGGCCTACCGTGGGTCTAACACTGCTGCTGTGCTTCCAGTGAGCAGTTCAAATGAAAAATAGGCAAGTCCTCCTCTGGTAAGTTTAGATTTTGGTAAAAAATGCAAAATGAAGATATGGTAATGACTCAAGGACCACTTTCGGACTTTTATCAGATCAGAACATACTCAGAGTAGAAGAGTTGTTTAAGCATGTGGTTATGACTCACCTAAACTGAACCATAGCAATACCAGCAGAATTAACATATGAATTGCTTTCTTTTTCAGAGGTTGTTTAAAATATTTTTGATTTAGAGGCTTAAGGCGTAAACACAATTGGTGAAATCATCGATTTTGTTAGATTATCTAACAGAATAACTGTGTTTCCTTTTTAATAATTTAACCTGATTCTTTTTTAAAGTATTAGTCTTGTATTTTATGTCTTATTCTCCCCAGGCAGTCTCTCTCTCTCTCTGTCACTCTCTCTCTCTCCCTCTCTCTCTCTCTCTCTCTCTTATAACTCTCTCTTTCTCTCTTTTCCTTTAAGTGTTCTGGTATATCATCAGATAAGAAATTCATACCAAATGAAAATTTTAAAAAATTTGTTTCCACACTTTTAAAGTCACTTTTTATTTTGTGATGATACTAATTTCCTAATTACTTCTTGTGGCTGTCTGATGATAATCTGGTAGTGTTAAAAAAAAATTAACATTCCAGTATAGGTGAAGATGTAAGAGTCTAAGAATCCTTTCACATAAACACTTTGGCAAGGTAATGAACAAAGAGTTGGAAAAAATAGTAACTCTGAGAAAAGTTAAATATATTGTCAAAGTAGGTCATTTTGTATTCTACTTAAAGTTCAAATAGGCCAGGGAAAATTTTTATGCTGAATTAATCCTGTCTTACTGAATGCATACCATATCCCCAGGGAAGCCTGATTATGTAGCTCGAGGGCAATGCGAAGAGGTCAGTTGACTCCTTTCTCCTGTTATGATCATCATTAATGATAATGGACATTCTGTTCTGGGACTGAGGTAAGGGCATACCTTTTATTGTCCAAGAATGCTACTGAAAATAACAGACACATCTATATGGGAGTATCTCGGGGAAGGTGGGCAAAGGAGAAGATCGATTCTGTGTGACAGAGATAGCGTCCCACCATTCAAAGGGGTGCAGCTCAAGGGTCAGTCCAAGGGAAGATGCTTTTGACAGATAAGAGAATTTCCACTCATTTATGTGCTTTCAGTATATTCTCTTTCCGGGGAAGTGAGCTTGCTTTCTCTGTCCTTCCATCTATCCTATGTAGAAAAATTGAAGAGAGATATAAGTTTACAAAGATTTCTATTGCAAGAACAATCAGAGAACAAGCTGGAGCACATAAACCTGTGTCTGGAGTAAGTGAAGTGTCTGCAGTTCTGCCAGGGGCTGTGTCATGGGTCCAGGAAACTCAGAATTAAATGGGACCACATGGTCACCGGAAGGATATTTGTGGAATCATTGAGCCAGTGAGAAAAGAGTAACAACAACAACAACAAGAACAACAAAGGGACCTAGAAAGACTAGCCTCTGTTTCAAATGGAAAGGAAAAAGCAAGGGCAGGAATGGAGAGAGATTCTGAGGATAGATAGCACAAAAAATTGAAAAAAACTCGAAAGAAGTAAAATATGGACCTGGAAGGATCAGGAAAATTGGATTTTAAGAAATAAGTAACGTCCACAAAGCTTATAGGATGTTATTATTTGGTTGGTGTTTGAGTGAAAGAATCCCCCAAATAACAATGGATGATACAAGTTTGAAGTGTTATTTCTTTTTCACATAAAAAGCTGGGTTATCAAATGGGGTCTGGTGGTACATGCCTATAATCCTACTATTTGGGAGCTGAGGCAGGATCCTGAGTTCAAGACTAACCTGGACTTCACAGGGAGTTTGAGGCCAGCCTAGACTACCTAATGAGACTTTATCTCAAAAAGTATGAAGTAAAATAAAATAAATCTGGATTGGCACTCCAGGACTAATACAGCATGGTATGATGTTGAGGATGAAAATTCTTCTGTCTCATATTCTGTCTGAATGTCGCATATGCTTCTTATAGTGGAAGCCATACACTATTTCTTAAGGAAGAGACTATGAAGATACCACACAACTTCTCTCCTTACCTCCTATCAGTCAGAACTTGGTCAAATGATGATAATTGACTCCGAGAAATGCATTCTTATTTAGGAAGCCATGTGGCCAATTAAAATGGCAGGGTGGAAGCTGGGTGTGATGGTGCATGCCGATAATCCCAGCAATCTGGAGGCTGAGGTAGGATAGTGGTGAGTTCAATGCCAGCCTGGGCTACATAGCAAGACCCCGTCTCAAAAGAGAAAAACAAATAAAAAGGACTGCAGTGTGGAATGGAAGTGTTCTTTTACTGAGGAAAAGAAAGAAAAGATCTTAGGAGACAATTCTGACACAGCGTTAAGGTGAAGCAAACGTATTGCTGCCACATAGCTGGTCTAGTTACCCACTGAGATAAGACAAAATGATCCACAGCCTGCACAGGACAGGCTAGATAGAATGCTTCACTGAGTAGGATCATCAGGAGTAGTGGCACATGCCTGTAATCCCAGCACTTGGGAGGCTGAGAGTCAGGAGGATCACCACGAGTTCTAGTCCAGCTTGAACTACATAGCGAGTACCACCCCCTTCCCAAATGAGTAGGATCTTTGAGAAGGAGTTGCAAAATAAGATTGCAATAAGATAATTGAGTCAAAACAAGGGAGCTACTGATCTAGTAAAATTCTGGCTGTAGTCTGGCAAACCACCCTCCACTGGTCAAGCATCCGGGAAGTTTAATCTCAGGGAAGATCCCTGTACTGAGACCAATTTCTTACAGTCCTGAGCTTTCCTGACAGACTCAGTGATAGGAAGTCTGTGGTACATGCATGTAAATGGGAAAAGGAACTGCAAATGGGCAGTATGGAGATCAAAAGCTCTGGCTGTGAAATAAGCAAAACTCCATTAGAAACAAAACCCTAGACCATGAGATCAGTGGATATCAGAACCGAAGAGCCACAGAGCTGCATACAACAGGTTTGAGAAGCACTCATTCCTGGAAACCCTAGAGTCCAAGACACAAAAATTTGGGGATAAGATAACTGGAAGATTCCAGACTTGTAAGTAATTGGCCTAGACTTAAAGTCTTGCTATATGGATAATGCTTTAAATTTGACACATTGATGTGCATTGGTGAGACACAACAAAAATATGACAGATTAAAACGAGAGAGACAAAAGGCTGATCTATCAGAATGAAGGTAGGAGCAGGATCAAGATCATCACTGGAAGCTAAAACAAGAGAGAATTATAGACTAAACTGTTTAAATTCTTTGCCTAGAAATTAGAAATATACAGACCAGCCTCTTCTGACAGTGACATTCTGGTATTTTGTTTCATATACCACAGTATTCATTGAGGCAGAGATGGGCTATGTAAGGCTCAAATTACAGCTCAGCCCTAAATTTTTGTAGAATACAGGCTACATGTGCATATTACTGGGACCACAGAATGGACATTCCTTAGATTCACATTGGGAATTAGTCTTATTTGGATGTGAGCAGGCAATACTTTGGGCAACACCAAAATCTTGAGGCAACGGCAAATGGCTACAGGTTGAAAATACATACTGGATCTTAGGAATGAGTTTCCTATGATAAGGAATAAAATCAGCAAGAAATGTAATGAGAGAAATGATGTAAAGTGAGAAATGTAAAGTTAGAAATGATCCATTCCTCTACAAAAAAATAGACCATGGTCAGAGATGAAAGGGCCTATTGAATGTATAGGGGTATAGAGACAACTGAACTATCTTTTAGTGCACTAAAAATATTCTAATGTTAATATTTTTATGTAAGCATTTACATCTTTTTTCTTCTGAATAGTAGTTTTTCTGACTTTCGAGTTCCGAGTTGGCTAATTTCTCTTTTCATTTTTTATGTAGGAAATCTACTGTCATTTCACTTTTTTTTTTTTTCAACCAACGTGCTCTTATCTTTTTCTCTGGCTTCATATAAGACATGTTTGTCTTTGCTGTCCTGACAAGTAATTTCAGTTTGTATCTAGGCAGGTTTTATTGTGAATATATTACTGACTGGTGGTGGATAATTTGTGTCATTACTTCTTTAGATGTTGCCTCTGATATCGCCTTCTGGCATTACAAGTTAAAGAGTTTAAGAGTTAAGAGATTTAATCTGTGCTACATATCTCCTAAGTTCTTTTTTGTGTTTGACATCTTTTCTTAATGCTATATTCTAGGTACTTTCTTTAGAGATATTCTAGTTCATTAATTCTATCGTTACTTATGTCTAATCTTCTATGTTGCTTTTTCTTATACTTCTAAGAAATTATATTTATTTAGAAACTTTTTTCTAATTAATATTTCCTACATAGCAGTATAGCCTACATATAGATAGTAAAATGGTTACTGTAGTGAGGTCAATTAATATGACCATCATCCCATGTATTTGCTCATTTTATTCTTGTTTTTGTGATGATAAACTCATTTAGCACAATACTGTAAAATTTTATTATCTATTGTTTTAGTTACTTGTTCCTAAGACAAAATATGCAACACAACTAACTGAAAGATGAAGAGGTTTATTTTGGCGTACATTTTCAGTCCATGGTCCAAGCAGGACGGTAGAAGGGCCCAGCCAGAGAACAGCAGCTCATGTCAAGGCAACCAGGAGGCAAAGAGAGAAGGGCAGAGCGAGGGAGGGAGATAAACTCTTCCAGGTCACCACCCCAATGACCCACCTCTTCCAACCAGTCCCCACTTTCTAGCAGCACATTCAGCTCTGAACTCACAGGTAGACTAATTTACTGATGAGCACAACTCTCACAGTGTAGTCACCTTCCAAAACCCCACCTCTGAACACATAGATCTTAACTGTAACAACTATTATTCTTTTGTAGTGTGTTATTCATCATGCATATCCAGTACTTCATAGTCTCTAATTTAAGTCTCTCTATCCCTGCCACTCTCCATAGTAACCACTATTTTATTCTCTTTGTATATTTCTCTCTCTTCTCTCTGTCTCTTTCTCTCCATATATACATGTGTAAGTGAGATCATGCAGTACTTTTGTTTCTGTCAAAAGGTTTATTTTACTTAGCATAATGTCAAGTTTCATCTGTATTGTTGTAAATGGAAAGATATCATTTTTCTATGGATAATATTCCATCACACACACACACATACACACACACACACACACACCACAATTTCTTTACTCGTTCATCCATTATTGGACACTTGTTTTCATGTCTTGGCTATTGTGAATAAAGCTTCAATGAATGTAGAAGTACAGATATCTTTATGAGGTCAGTATTTCATTTTTATTGGGAATATGCCCAGAAGAGGGATTTCTAAAATTGCTAGAAGGGAACATAGGGGAAAAGCTCCTTGACATTGGCCTTGGCAATGACTTTTTGGCCATCACACCAAATGCTGGGATTACAGAAGGAAAAATAAATAAATTGGATCACATCCTGTTAAAAATGTTTCTACATAACAAAATGAAATGACAACCTGCTGACTGGGAAAAAATATTGGCAAACTATATACCTGATAACTGGTTAATATATATAATTTATAAAGAACTCGTACCACTCAATAATAAAAGGACCAAATACCCCAACTTCTAAAAGGGCAAATGACCTAAATAAACATTTCTCCTAAGAAGACATAAAAATGGCCAACATGTCATTAACTACTAGGGAAATGCAAAACAAAAGCACTATTGATACAAGCTCACATCCATAGGTAGGGGGTCTATTCTTGAAAAGTTACAACGTAAGTGTTGATGACCTTGCAGAGAAAATGGAAACTTCATATATTGTTGGTGGGACTATAGGTTGATGAAACTATTACAGCTACCATATATTTCTTATTTTTAGATGTTTTAAATTTCCAATGTGCTTATTCACTCCCTGTCAGGTTCTACTACTTGCTCATTGTTTTGTTCCCTTGTGTCTTGAAAGGCTGATAGATAAATGGTCTGGGCCTTGTGTTTTACATTTTCCATATGAGGTCTTTGAGAGGTTTAACTATATAGCTTATTTTTCCCTGTTGATTTTTTGTTGTTTGTTTTTTGAGACAGGGTCTCGCTATGTAGTTGAGACTGACCTACAACTCACTATGTAGCCCAAGCAGGTCTCCAACTCACAGTGATCCTCCTGCCTCAGCCTCCCGAGTGCTGGAAATACAGGCATGCGCCACCACACCCAGCCTCCCTGTTGATTTTTACTCACAGTGGCTTTTTCTTGGAGCCCTTGATAGGATATAACTGTGAGCTCATTGTTTTACTTATATCAATTTCTGTCCAATGTGCCTACATTAGAAAGCATTTCTCTTCAAATATTTTTTTCTCATACTATAATATCCATAAGAATCACCTGAAGACTTACCAAAATAGAGATTGCAGCTGGGCAAGGTGGTGTATGCCTATAATCCCAGCACTGGGAGGCTGAGGCACAAAGATCACGAAGATCTGAAAGTTCTAGTCTACCCTGGGCTATATAATGAGTTCAAGTCCAGCTTAAACTATATAGTGAGACCTCATCTCAAAAAACCAAAACAAATAAACAAACAAACAAACAAACACCCCACCACCACCAAAACAGAGGTTACAATTCAGATCTACTATGGGGCTAATGAATTTGGGTTTCTGATCTGTTGCTAATGCTGTTTGTCCTTGGACCACATCAAAGACCATGGGTTTAGATTTACTTCACCTTTTGTGTCTGGTGGCAGCCAGAAGATTTTACTTAGAAACTAGGTCACATCAACTGCCCCCTTATCTTCAAGTCCCGCAATTAGCAAAAAGCTCAGTATACTGTTAGCATGGATGCTATCAGGTGTTTGCTCTCTGGGAAAGTCTGCATCTCCCACTGGAAAGTTTGTCCATGGCTCCAAGCTCCTCTCTCATCCCAGCTGATGTTTTTTTAAAGAAGGACTAGAGAGAGTTACTTCTGTTAGACCATTGATACGATAAGACATATATTCTATACAATACATAGTGTCTTGCTGCAGGAAGGTCTTTTAAAACACCCAGTCAGTCATAATACCCAGAAAAAATGTCTAAGTTGTTTAAAAAAATTATGCATTACATAATTATGTTTTGAAACATTACATAGTACCATAGAAATATGCACAATTTTAAAAAGTTTTTTGAGATAGTCTCTCATTATGTATTCAGACTGGCCTTGAACTCACTATGTAGCACAGGCTGTCCTCTCCCAGTGATCCACCTGCCTTAGCTTCCTGAGGGCTAGGATTATAGGCATATGCCTCCACATCTGACTACAATTTGTATATTTTTATATAGTAGTTAAATTTAAAAATCAACAGAAAATAAAAATGTTCCCCCCCAAAATTCTTTAAAAAGTGGGATGTAAAAGAACTTTATGACAAAAATCAGTAGGATATTACAGTTGTCAATTGATAATAATAATAACAAAGCACAATGGAAGTACAGAATTATATGGTGGTATTTTTTTCATGAGTGTCTAAATTCTCAAAATGAGCAAACAAATCATGCATGCAGTGTTATCCTGATACATAATGGTAGTTCCTTTGCCTTCTGTTGGGTGAAAGAGCCAAAAAACCAGGACCAGACCAGGACTACAACAAACCCTTATTACGGGGAGGATCTGCCAGGCTGTAAAAGCAGCGTAGAAGAACAGGGAGCTTCTTTTATAGGAGTGGGGTGGGGTTAACCTGGTTAATTGAGTGAGGTAACATTAAGAGATTGGAGGAGCCTGTGACATAACTAGGAGGGACTTGTGACATTACTGGTTACTTGGAGGTAGCCAGTATCAGGTTACTCTTTTGGTGGGAAAAGAGGCATGATGGGAAGAAGGCTGGCCCTTGGTAGGAGGAGCCATATTTAACACGGAGGCTTCTATTCCATGTGGAAGGTATTTTAAGGCACAGAGCATTATGGGAAGGAGGCTACTGTTTTATGTAGCAGCCATTTTGAGGCAAGGGAAATGTAACACCTCCAGTTTGCAGTCTTTGAATTAAAAACTTTTCTTTGAGCCTTTATTTCTTTTTTGTTTTGTTTTTGTTGTTGTTGTTGTTCTTTTTTTTTGAGACAGTATCTTGCTATATATTCTAAACTGGCCTTGAACTCACTAGGAGCCCAAGTTTGCTTCGAATTTGCAGTGATCTTCTTGCCTCGGCCTCTGGGTTGCTGAGATTATATGCATACACTATCTCGACCGGTGAGTCTTTTATTTTACTATTGATTTGCTTTTGTTAAACTGAAAACAACAATAATGACAAATTTATTTCACCTGACCACGCATGTTTTCCATTTTATAAAACTCATACCAGTAGGATGCAAATCAGACGGGTTGGATGGTGTTTTATAGTGAAATGTGACTGCAGCACTGAGTTGGAAAAATTTACATTTAGCAGTAGCTCTGGCTCCACAATTTGTACACATAGTGTGCTTTAAAGGATGTGTTAACTGATAAACACTTCCCACTAGCCTGAGGCAAAGCAGTATCATACCCACTTACAGAGCAGATAAGTTGAGGTGTGTGTGACTCAGAGTGGTAGATTATCAAGGATGGGAAACGGTTTTATGTGTGTAGGAGCTTGTTTTTAGCAGCTAACTAGCAGACCTTATAATATATGCCAGGTGTGGTGCCCACTCCTCTCCAACCCACCAGTCATTAAAACATTGCTGAGAGCACATTTCTCTCCACTAGAATTTTCCTAGGGGCTCTATCCAGGTGCGTGAAATAGAAAGGCTACCCATGTATTTGCATTAAAATTAGGTTCTGATTTGCATATCATTTACATACTCCTACATAGACTGTGCCATCTATTCTTAGGCAGCTTTTAGCAAAACATTATTTATTGCTACCATTAAAGCTGACACATCTGATTTTTTTCCTCTACTTTTATCCTTATGCAATCTTTGACCTCAGAGCTTGATTTAAAAAAAAAAAAAAAACAAAGACAGTGATAAAAAAAAAAGCTTTCTCCTGGATTGTAGGGCAAATAACACAAACAAGATGTATTTCAAAGAAACTTATCTATAGATCCAAAATATACGTTGCTTCATTTCCTTTTTCGGGGTGGCGGGGGTGGGGGTTAAGATCTCTTTTTTATGGAGAAAAAGAGGTTAGAAAATAAGATTTTAAATTTACAAACTCAAAACATTTAGCAGAGTGATTCATTGAACTATTTAGCAAATACTTATGGAGCCCTGTAGTGTTCAAGGATTTTAGGAGCAGGATTTTGGGAGCGGTATCTGTCATAAAACGGTGAAAAAAACACTTTAAAAATGCCTGCTTTCATCTTCTATGTTGTAGTAGCTGAGAAGTGAGCTAAGAGATGGCAGGTAAACCTTTAAATGAGTAATATACAGACAGTTTCAGCTAGCGATCAATCCAAGGGATAAAAATAAGGCAGGGAAAAGGGCTAGGAATGTAGAATATTGAGAATAACAGGGTGATTAGAAAAGCTATCTTTGAAATAATTTCATGTCAGGAAAGATCTAAAGGAGATGAGCAATTAAGTTGTCCAAGGAAGCAGTGTGCTTAGGAATTCCCTGAAGATCTAATCAAAATGCAAATTTCTGGGCATGTCCCCCAAAGACCTAATGATCGGGTCTTTGATGGACCTCAGTTGCTTGAATTTTATTAATCGTCCCAAGAGATTCCAATGTAGTAGGCCCTCAACGGCTAAACAATGTATCCTTGAAATTAAGGCATGTTAGTTATGACAGGAGATCCCCCATTTCTGTAAATTCTCTGAGAAATGAACACTTCACTGCATATAAAACCAACTTAATTTGTTGGGAATAAATTTAGAAATAACTTTAATTTTAAAAAAGTCTGATGTTACATAATATATCACCATTATGAACATTCATGAAGTAGTATTGGTCTAACAGATGAAATCTAAATTTCAGTCTTAAAAATAATGAAAAAATATGAAATTTCTTCACCCATGCATAAGAAAGGTTGATTAGTTTAAATGGCATACTTAAGAATATAAACTTCTTTGTTCAGGTTCTAGTTGGCTTAAACATGTATAGTCTTTCCTTCTTTTATTGGTCATTTTATTCATATAAACAAAAGTGTTAAAAAATGTCTAGATTGCAAGAAAATGCACTAGATACTGATAAACCAAGGTGAATTAGTCCAAATCCCTGGGAAAACAGAATATATATTTCTCTAATGAAGCTATTTGAAAAGTGTTAAAAGAAGGATTTGTTCTACAAGAAGGGGTTGGAGATGGGCTTATGGGGAATAATCGATCTGGTCTTCAATCATAGGTACATTCATTCATAAGGTGATTTAGTTTTTGGTAGCAAGATGTACCACATGTGTCTTAGGTTGGGTTGTTGTAAGAAAATACCCACACCTAGGAGTATGAGCAACAGAAAGTTTGTCGTGTCCTCTTTTTTATGAAGCTACTCACCCCATCCTGAAGGCTCCACCCTAATGAGCTCACCAAATCCTAATTACTCCTAAAGGGTCCATCTTCAAATACCATAATGTTGTGGCTTAGGCCTTTGAAATATGGATGGGGAAGTGGACGTAACTCAACCCGTAGCATTGTATAAAGGAAATAGCTAGAGATAAGGAGGACCCTGGAGGACAGGCAGGTTGTGAAGGCCTTCTCGTGGCATTTTAAAGGCATAACAATCAAAGATAGTCACTGAATGCATGCCTGTTACACCAGTTATCAGCTGTGTGACCTTGAGTGATTATACCGTAGTCTCCTAATTTTATAAGTATGGATTGATTAATAGTACCTTTCATATTATAATGCAGTGATTTTTCAATTTGAGAAGTACAAAACACTGTCAGACATTATCATTTAAGGACTTCAACTGGCTTGGAAAAAGATGTACTAGCTAAGGGCTAAGAGATGAGGGACCAGAAATGGAGAGAAAAACGATTCATCTTCTCTACACCTGCTGCAACTGACTTCAGTTTCAGACATTGTGCAGGAAGATGTAACTAGAAGGAATAAGGGTTGATTAAAAGAGAAAAAAACTTGGCCAGGAATTTAGCTCAGGGGTTCTGGTTCCTGCCTTGCAAGTGTAAGGACCTGAAGAGAGAGAGAGAAACTATTCTAGCAAACCTTGTCTGTTGCAGAAGAGGAGATATCCCCCATATCATGGCAATAGTACCAAACAAGCAAGGAGATTATTCTTTCTCCAGCTGTTGTCTTATATCTCATATCAAAATCATTTGACATATATAACCATTATAAATTTTGACTCTAAGTTCAATTTTGTATTATTTTATCCTCTTTTTTGGTGCTAGAGATTGAACCCAGGGCCTCATACTGAGCTATATCCCCAGTACTTTTTAATTATTTATTTTGAGGTAGATTCTCACTAGATTGTTAAATTGCCCAGACTGGGTCTGAGCTTGAGCTTCTCCTGCTTCGGCTTCCTGGAGTGCTGGAATTATAGATGTGGGTAAGTGCACCTAATTTATCCTTTAACTTTTATAATTTTTAATTCAGTAGACTGTATGCTGTCTGGGATAGGGCAAATTTAATACATTTGTTACTTGTTTTAGCTACTCCCATGTTGGGCATGTGTAAGCATACAACAAAATCTGGTTAAAAAAAAACAGAGAGAGAATTTTAAAAATCTAACATTAAATTAAGCATTTAAATGAAAGCATAGTTTGCAAAATTATTATACATGCATGTACAAGACAGTCTACCCCCCCAACCCAACATTTACTGACCTTTTCTGCCCTGCTTTTTGGTGCAGTATACTTGCAGTATGCTCACCTTCTTGGTTTACATAAACCAAAGTTTTGTCCATTGGCTTTTAGGTATATCTGTCTTACAGATGGTACCAGAATCATATTGAGAATAAAGTGCCACTTTGAGCACTTGGAAGGCTGAGGCAGGAGGATTGCCACATGTTTTAGGTCAGTCATGACTGCATAGTTTGTTCAAGCAGCCTTAGCTAGAGAGGGACTCTGTCTCAAAACAAAACAAAGTAAAGCAAACAAACCAATAAATAAAAGCAACTTTAATTCCCCCAGCTAGTAGCTGTTGACTAAAGGAAAAAAGGTATGTGTGGGAACTCCTGCAGTGTGGACCTAGAATTCACTCATCTCACTGGTAGGATGAGTTGGAAATGGTGCAGCATTCCAGCAGGGCTGGCACCTTACATGGCTTCTAATGGGCCTTGGCCTAAGAAATGTGAAATGTTTCCCAGGCCTGTTTGACTACTGGATATTTTCTTAAGATTGCAAATGTCAGACACTGAGCAAATGGAGAGGAGCATATTTTAGGGTGAAGATGGCAGAACAAATGAATGTTTAACAATTCCTGATGACAATGTCCTGCTTTTCTTACTGGGATCTTAAGCAATTTACCATTGGGTTTTCAAAGATCATAGTCCAGTGTTAATCTCTGTCATTGAAAATACATGCGTTTTGAATAAAATAAATCAACACAGTATAATCCTAAACTGTCTTAGCTACTTTTCACTCATGGTTGCGACAAAACACCCAACACCCAAAGTTAAACTAGGAAAGGTTCATTTGGCACACAGATTGTAGACATTTCAGTTATAATCAGCTGACTCCAAGGCAGGGTGTCGTGGCAGACAGGCATCACAGAGGAAAAACTGTTCATGGCAGTCAGAAGGTAGCAAAATAAACAATAGACACTAGCAGGTTCTTTCTGCCTCTTTTTTTGAATCCAGGCTACCAGGATTAGGGTGGTGCCAAACCAATCAGTAAACTGAATTAGTGATTACCCACCCTTAATCCTAACTCCTTAGTTCTAGCACCATAAATCAATCACACACACTAGATACAGCCACCTCTGAAAAAGCCCCACCTATGACTGCATGCAGCTTTGTGGGAACATCTGGACACAAACCATAACATAAACTCCGGAGTAAAGATAGTTTTTAGCATACTGACTAGTCTTGCTTCACTCAGTGTCAGTGTTACAACTTCTTCATATTCTTATTTTTTCATTTACTTATGGGTCACAGATAAGCACAAGTGTTGACCTGAAGCAAAACATGGTTTTATTTCAATCATGACTATATGTCTCCAGCAAATTCTAATTAAGTGGTAGGAGAAAGGAAAAGTGGAACTCAGTAAATTTTATTAACTCATGGCCAAATTTTATCTCTGGCTGGGTCTTCATGATATTAGTATTTTCCTTAGCAAATCATTGCAGCCCACATCTCATCTTTAATGTCATATAGAACATCTGTGAGTTATTTGTGGCCTCACCTTGGGAGAGAGTTCCTTTCCTCAGGCAGCAGCAGTGTCTTATGTCTATGCTTTGATGAAATTGCACAGTGGTTGGGTTACTTGAGATGTCTCGTCTAGCATGTGCTGTTTCTTCATGTTATTCCATCTCCAAGTTATTCCATCTTTCAGGGCTCAGTTCAGCTCTTAGCTATTCCTTAAAGATTTCCCATACTGCTTCTGTGTATATTGATTTTTCTTTTTTCTGAGCTTCCAGTGAAAAATTTACTACACTGTTGATGCACTATTGCCCATTATCTATTTTTTTCAAATAAAATAAAAAAACAAACAAGCTTTTATTGAACAAAAAATTACGCTAGTGTTTGTAAGGAATAAAATTGATAGAACAAATTATTCCTTCTCTTAAAGAACTATTATTAAAGAGCTGGGAAATGGGAAATCAATATGAGAAATCTGGGCCTAAAGATTTGAAACATTTTCAAGAAGAGAGAAACTATGTTATATTGGAAGATATCATTACCTGCCAAATGCATGATCTATATGAATGCTATGAAGAAAATTTTTAGTGATGAAGGGAAGAGAGATGCTGAAATTAGGAAACAAGAAATATATTTACAAAGGAGATAAAAATTGAGTTTCATCTTCAGAAGTGGGTAAAATAGGAAGAGATGATGTGGGGAGGTGACATGGAACTGTATGCTTCATTCACCAAGACTGCAAGATCCTAATTTCTTTTCTTCTCAAGGCAATAACACATCTCAATAAATGATAGAGTCTGTCCTCTTCCAATCCTACCTTTCATATGCCAACTTACATGTCATATCCAATGCAAAAGCTATTATTCTAACAAGAATTACATAAATCATGGTTTCATTTCCAGAGTCCTACTAGTTGTTCAACTTTTAGAAAAATGTTGAACTCTCCTTAAAATGTGACATAGGTGAATTTACTGATTAGACTATCACTAACTCAAGAAACTTTGTTCTCTAAATAGCAATTTTAATTCACTACCAGGTGAAAATTCTTTACAGTTCCCAAATTGAATGAATATACAAATATCAAATCAAGAGCCCTGGCTCCTTATGAGTATGGCAGTATATGGCCTTCCTTATTCAGTGTCTCACTTCTTTAAAATTATATAAAGGACTTTCCTTTGAGTTCTGTGTTAAAGTAATCTAGAAAGCAGAAAATTTCTCTGTCTTTTAAAAATCATTTTAGGTTCTCTTTTTCTTTCTTTCTTTCTGCTAATATGCTATACAGAAAAACTCCTGAAGGCATGGGAGTTTGCTTCTTGAATTAATAATTGGTCCATTTATCTCTGTCTGTCTCTCCCTCTCCTCTCTGTCTCACCAGTAAAGGGAAAAAGTGAGATAATTTCTTCTCTAAAAACTTCTCTTTTCAGGTTCTTCAAAGTATTAAAATATTTTCATCTATACTCATTCTTAGTTGGCTTTATGCAAACTCCAGAGTTTTGTTGATTCTTTTAAAATAATTAGAGACAAGTCTGGAACAATTGCATAGTTATTATTTTTATGTCAATCACTGCTTAGTAACCCTGTCTGATCCTCCTCTCCTCACAGAAAATAGAGATGTCTGTGTTTTGTTCTTTGATTAGTGTATCACATGACCATTGGGCTAGGCATGCATCATGTGGTTGGCCTAATAGATTTCTGTCCAGTTTCCATCCTGGGAAAACAGGAGGATGGGATGTGCCTTGGTCATGGAAGCTGCCATGCCAGTTTAGGTTGAAGAGAGATGGTTCATCTCTCTTTTATGTCTTGCTCTGAAGCCAGACAGGGGAATTTGTTGTATTCTTGTAAGCATGGCTTCCTTTCTGGAATTATAAAGGGGCCAGCTGAGCCTGACATTTCCTTGTAATTAGTAGACAGGGTTGTTTCTCTTCTAAACCCTTCTATGATATGTTATTTAAATTTCCTTCCATTCTGTGTTTTTATAGTCTTTTCATTTACACACACACACACACACACACACACACAGACAACACCTCCGCCCTCCTTGCCTTGAAAATTTAAAAAATTGCCTCAAAATATGGATGAATTTTAATTTTTGAAAAAAATACATGGAAAACTATTTCCCAGAAGTCAAAAAGACTTCACTTTAATTTAAGATTTACTACTAACAAATAATCTTGGCAGATTCACCAATTTTTCATTTATAAATTGCAGTTAAAAGTATTTGTCCTACTTCCTAAGGTTATTTTGAGGTGGGATTGGAGAATATGTGTATTTGGGTAATTAATAATATGAGTAATATGTATATTTTAGTAATTGTTAAAAACACATGATTAAGAAATTAGTCATTATAGACACAACCCCAAATGTCTTTACTTAAAAGTAACAGGTAACATAATATTTCAAAGAACTTAACCTTTTAATTTTGCATCATGGAAAAAGCTACTGCCCGAAGAACCCCAAAAGTATCCATAACAGCTGAGGAAATGAGTGATGGGTACTGGAAGAGCTGTTATGGGAAAATGTGAAGCCTCACTATGATTTATAAAACCTATTGTTTGCTGATCCCATTTTTTACTTTCATCTGTGTAACAACAACAACAAAAAGCCTTGAGTTTTTCTGTGGGCTCTTTTCTGAGAGCCAGATGAAGAGAACGTAATAGGAAATGCTGGCTGCCAATGAGAGAGTCACACATGGACAAGATGACAATTTACAGAGTCTCAGAACTCCATGCAGGTGTGCCCTGCTCCCAGGCACTGCACAATAGAACCTAGGAATGCCAGGAAATTACACTGAGGCCAGCACTGTTTTGTGTCCCAAAATTAATATTTGTTCCCTTTAAAAATAAATGCAAGTAAGAAGCTCCTGTTTCATGATTGTGGCCAGACCCAAGTCTTTGTCTCCTCTCACTTAGAAGAGCCAACTGACATGAGAGAATATGAAAAATCTCAGGAGAGTAAATACAAGAGGGAGGCAACTAAAAAGGAAAGAGGATTTTAGGATAGGAGGATAGAAAGAAAGTATTCAGCCTAGTGCCATATTAACTAAAAGTGATAAAGTTGTACGCAGAACAGGTGAATTTCCCAGAGTAGTCAGGTTCAGAATGGAGATTATCAGTGAATAAAGAGGGGGAAAGGTAATGGGATACATGGAAAGAGGGTAGTGATTTAGTGTCTCTCTGTAGCACAGCTACACCATTGCCCTCACTCCTCACTTTGCTTACCTGACCAGCCTGTCCCTTACACACGGAAGACAGCGCAGACATTTACACTGTCAAAAATCTGTTGTTGTGTGTAATCTGTCAGTTGGTTGAGATTAGAAGGCACACAGTCAATGAATTTGAAAACTTCAGATGGCATAACAATGAAAATTCAAAAGGGAAAAGACTCAGGGGGAAAAAAAAACTATTGTGATAGTATAGTTTGTAAATAGAAATATCTCAGATATTTTAGTTTCCAACAATGCAACTGGGGGCCGGGGATTTAGCTCAGGGGTTCCGCCATCTGCCTTGCAAGCGCAGGGACCCGAGTTCAATCCTCGGTACCAAAAACAAACAAACAAACAAACAAAAAACCCAACAATGCAACTGGGAGTTTCATTTTCTGAGAAAGAAACCTGAGATTCCTAAGAAAAAAGTAAGGGATTGTTGAAAGTCAAGACTGGTACGCAGAGCACCATGGGATAGAATCCATGTTTTATAGAATACACACCCACCCTCAGCTCTCTTACTACCTGTATGTCCTTGAGCAAGCTACTTCTTTTTATTTTCCATTAAGTTTTTAAAGTTTTATTTATTGCCACATTTTAGGAATACAGTGAAGCTCCATTCATCATTGGAACTTGTCCCTTTATGTGATGTATCTTGGTTCTTATTTTTTCCCCATTCCCCTGCCCTCCCTTCACCCTCTTCACCCTTCCCTATTTACAAAGACTTTGTTTCCATTTTTTCCATTCATTATAATTTTTATTTTCCCTTCTTTACTTTCCCTTACCCTTCCCACTTCCCCTACTCCTTTAGACATTTTCTTCCTGTTTCACAATGTCATTTATACATTTCGATCCTTATTTATGTTTTTAGTTTTTTACACCAGAGAAACTGTTCAGTATTTACATCTTTTATATTTATTTCACTTGAGTGTGGCCTCAATGTTCATCCAGTTGGCTATAAATGTTTCTAATTCTTTGTAGCTGAGTACTACTCCATTTTATAAAAACCCCACATCTTCTTTATCCAGTCTCCAGTTGATGTGCAATTGGGTTGTTTCCATTTTAGCTGTCACAAACTGTACTGCTATAAACATGGATGTGCATATATCACTGTAGTATGATTCTTTTAATTCATTTGGGAAGATACCCAGCAGAGGAATAGCTGGGTCAAATGGGACTGCCAATCCTAGTTGCTTGAGGTACCTATCTCCATATTGATTTCCACAGTGGTTGCACCAGTCTGCACTCCCACCAACAATGCAGAAGTGTTCCTCTCTCCCCACTGCCAGAATTTGTTATTGGTTGATTTCATGATAGCAGCCATTCTTTCTGGGGTGAGGTGGAAACTCAGTGTTGTTTTCATCTGCATCTGTCAACTAACCAGTGATGTTGAACATCTTTTCATGTTTATTTGATCCTTTTACTTCTTTGTCTGAAAATGTCTGTTCATTTCAGATGCCCATTTTTGAATTGGGTCTTTATATTGGGGGTCTGATTATTTTGAGTTCTTCATATATTCTAGATGGTAGACCTTTGTCTGAGGAAAAGCTGGTAAAATCTTTTTGCCCACATTGTAGGTTGTCTCTTAGTTTTGTTGGTGGTTTTTCTTGCAGTGTAGAAGCTTTTTAATAAGATGAGATCTCAATTGTTGATTCTTTCTGCTAGTTCCTGTGCTACTGAGGATTTATTTGTTCATAAAGTTTTCCAATGCCAATGCCTTCAAGAATTCTACCTAATTTATCTTCCAGCAAGTTTGGTGTTTCTGTTTTAATATTTAGATCTTTAATACACTTGAATTTTAGTTTAGTACTTGGTGAAAGATAAGGGTCTAGTTTTAATCTTTGACAGGTTGAAAGCCAGTTTTTCCAACACCATTAATTGAAGAGGCTATCTTTCCTCCAGTGAGGATGGCTGGCTCCTTTGTAAAAGATGAGGTATCTGAGTATGTCTGGAGTTGTTTCTGCATCTTCTAGTCTATTCCACTGATCCTTAGGTCTGTTTCTTGAGCAAGTTACTTCTAAGCCTCATGTCTTGACCTGTAAATGAGAATAATTATGTCACCTACTTCATGGTGTTGTTGAAAGATATAAATAAAGAAATGGGTGTGAAACATTTATCACAGTAGCTGATTTTTAGCTCTTGTATGTTAGTCATTATTAGCTGGCTTCTCTTTGTGTGGTGTTTATTATAACTGGATCAGAGCCAACTCTAGCTTAGTGTATTATTTATTATTATTATTATTATTTTTACAAAACTAAGGAGTTTTAGATTTCCAAAAGTGTTTCCACCAAATATACTGAAATATAAACCAGAATATACCTTTTTGGCATTTATTCAATATACATATATCTTGTCCCGGCAATGAGAAAGTGACAAAGACAGCATGTGTAGACTAGAGTTAAACAGCCACAGAATAATAGTTGTATTCAGGGACATTGTGCCTGGCCACTGAGGAAGCAGCTGTTGAACGTATTTCCTGAGGCTCTTCATGGAGGCCAGAGATGAAAGCTGTAGCAAAGCTTACAATGACAATGTACATTGGTAAAAGGAACAATAGAATGATTTGAAGCAAGATTTTAAGAATATTATACATTCTCCATATACTTTTCTCTTTTCTTTTCCATTTTAAGGAATTAAAAATAACAAAACAGCTTCTATTTCAAAGTAATTGTTTTCATTCAGAGACAACTTCAGACATTCTAAGGAACATATGCTCTTCCAAGCAGTTTACATCTGTAATTACTTGGCTCTCGTGAAATAATGGAGATTGTTTCTCTCTCGGGCATGAAGTTGAGAGTGTAGTCTCAGGGGAGCAGACAATCAAAGCGCTCTCAGCATTGTAGGAAAGAAGCCCGGGGAATGGCTGTCTCCGCTGGGGTGGAGACAACATCCTGCTCAAAGCCCGGATCTGGAGTATTTGATCCCGTCCTCTCACAGATGCCTCTAAATATCACTTAGAGTGGTGGGTGGAGCCAAGGGCAAGATCCAGGCCCAGCCTCTGCTGCTTCTGAGGGCTGATCTCATGACCAAGGATAGGGATAGGGACGTGGTGCTTCAGCTCATACTTCAAACACAGGTATAAACAACAACAACAACAAAATCGCCAAAGAAAGAGACTTGTTGCTCATTAAATCTCAGAAAGGAGCACACAGAAGCAGAAAGCTCCAGATTTTCTAGCCTAGCAATCTTATCCCTAGACAGAAACAAGCCCTGATTGTTTTATTTTTGATACTGGAGATTGAACTCAGGATCTTTTTACTGAGCTACATTCTCAGCCCCTTCCTTCTATCTATCTATCTATCTATCTGTCTGTCTGTCTGTCTGTCTATCAACTATGTATCCATCTATCATCTATCTATTGTATTTTATCTTGAGACAGAGTCTTGTTAAATTGCCCAGTGTGGGCATAGATTTACTATTCTCCTGTCTCAGCCTCCTGGAGCTCTGGGATTACAGGGGGACACTGCTACCGTGCCTGTCTCCTTCTTATCCTTATTAACCAGAAGAGTAAGTCTAAAAGACAGAGACACCCTAAATGTAGTGATTGTGATGCCTAACAGTGTGTTTTGAGCTTGCCCTTTCATAACCCTACTTGTCAGTACTTCCCTGTTCTGGATTGGGAAAATGGAGGAGGGAGCACAGTGCATCATGCCTGTGTAAGTACAAGATTAGTGACTGGTCTAGCATCTTTCCTTATACTTTTTCAATAGCTTTTGATCCTCAAGTCTAGGATATGGGCCCAATACAGAGGTTTAGGTTTGTAAACATCTTAGTCTGTCTGGGCTTTTAGAATACTTTAGACTAAGTGGCTTATAGGTAGAAATGTATTTCTCAAAATCCAGAAGTCTGGGAAGAGCAAAATCAAGGCACTGACAAAATCTGGGATGGTGAGGATTGGCTTACTGGCTCTTAGGTGGTACCAGCCGGCAGGTGAGAGGAGTGAGGCAGCTGTCTGGGAGTCATTCATGAGGCACTAATCCCAGCCCTAAGGGTCCTACTCACTTGCCTGAATGACCTCCCAAAGGCCCCACCTCTAACATTATTAGCAAGTTAGGGGTTAAGATTTCAATATGTAAATAGTGGGGTAGAAAGGATCCCCCACACTTTTAGTGTATGGAAATGAGATTTTAGATACAGATATATAGGGTTTGATTGCAATATATGGTAAATGTTTAAATTTTAAAAAATTATTTACAGTAAAAGACACATTGCCATGAATCCCTTCTTAAACCCCATAATACTTCACTATTTATGTAAAATTCCTTCACTCATCTCTTAATGGCTAATAAAAGAATTACTCAGCAACCCAGGAAAAGAAAACATATATTTTTGGTTGAATAAAATATTTGAGACAGATAATGTCCTTTTTCCCCCGCTTTTGACAAATACAGAATTTCTGCTTTGTCCTTACCAGCAAATTTTCCTCGTGATTATTCAGTCCTGGGTCTCACTGTGTAATCTGAAGTTGTCTGGTAAGCAGGTCTGTGTAAACCAGGGCAGTCATAGTCCTCTTGGGTGAGGGTTCAGGGTGTCTGGATCCATTTATTTTAATTTCAAATAAAGTAGCAGAAGAAATATTTTTGTAACCCACTGGAAAGTATCATAAAAGTAGACTTTGCTATTCTCACATATTGTTTTCTCTGGATATGGAAGGGAAAATTAATTATCTGGCTTAAAGAAAAGAAAATCATGAACAGGGGACACCTTTGAAGACTGCGTGGAATATCGTAATGATGTATTGTGTTTGTTTTCAATTTTAGGGCAGTACTTACAGGAGAGTCATTGGATATAGTTACATAGCATTTGGGTTATTAGGTCAGCTAAAACATTTCAAGCATACTCAGATATGTCAGTTCACAAATTTAGATGCATAGTGAGACCAAATTCATGGTCTTCCTGGTGAGAATGATGTAAATGTAAAACTAGATTGCAATTCTGAAATGCCTTTGCTCTCTCACTCACTTTACATATCAGAGATCAAATCAACAAACATTACTGGCTGGCTGCCTGCTGTGTCCCTTGTGCAGACTGTGAGCTCTATACTGTGTAGCCACCTGAATTTTGTATTGGATGTGGTACACTTCTGTATGTTTGCTGTGTTATGTGTATTTTGACACCTCATAGTTCAGACCCTTTTAGACTAATTTTTCAGTTGAAATTATGACACATGGCTTATGATTATAAAGAAGTTTGCTTAAGGATATTTATTTAATTATATTTAAGGAGATTATTATTTTTATTATTTTTTAAAATGTATCTTTTCAAGTACCAAGGATGGAGCCTACCTTCCCTCCTTCCCTCCCCTCCCCTTTCTTTTTCTTTTTTTCTGGACTGAACCCAGGCTATTGTGCACACTAGGCTCTATCACTGATGTACAACCTAACCTTCTACATTTCTTTGAACAGGATCATTTCAGTTTGTCTGTCTGCCTGGGCATGTGTATGCAGGTGTCCCTCACTGCGGACAGAGTAGGCGAAGCGGCAGGGCTGCTGGCTGCGGATTCTCCTGGGAGCAGACTCAGCCTTCCCCTTCGCTCCCATCCTCCACTCCATCGTCAGCCTCCCCGGAGCTGTCTGGGGCAGAGGAGACTCCTGCCCACCCCACCCTTAGGCTTTTCTGAGTTGTGGTCTTCTCCAGTTTGTTTCAATTATTACTATGCCTACATCTATTCTTTTTTTTTTCTCTCATTGAGTTTATTGGTACAATTTAGGGATACAGTACAGTTACACCCATCATTGGGATTTTGTACCTCTACAGGACAGGTCTTGGTTCTCATTTTTCCCCCTTGTCCCTGCCCGCCCTTCACCCCTCCTCCCTTCCCTATTTACAAATACTTTATTTCCATTTTTTCATTTTCTCATGGTTTTTTTTTGTTGTTGTTTTCCTTATTACCTTTCCCCGACCCTTCCTACCCTCCCCCACACACCTTTAGCCCCTTTCTTCCTATTTCACATGGTCAATTATACCATTAGGATCTTATGTGCCATTGTAGTTTTTCACACCAGAGAAATTATTCAGTATTTATACATGGTGTGACTTATTTATTTTACTTAGGAGTATATCCTCAATATGTATCCATTTTCCTATGAATGAATATAATTTCTCATTCTTTATGGCTGAGTAGTATTCCATTTTATAGATAAGCCACATCATCTTTATCCAGTTTCCAACTGATGTGCAAATGGGCTGTTTCCAAGTTTTAGCTCTTACAAACTGTGCCGCTATAAACATGAGTGTGCATATATTACTGTGGTATGAGTGTTTTGATATCCAAAAATCTATGCAAATCCCCTTTCTACTAAGCTCTCCTCATGTTCTTCTTGTTCTTCTGATTATATTTCCTCCTTTACTACCAAATCATCATTTTAGTGGGAACTCACAAGAGTGAGAAAAGCATCGTGTGGTCAGTAGATCATTTGGAACCAACAGTTTTTTAATCAGTGTTGTAGGAATATTTGATTTAATGAAAAAATAGTCTATAAAAGTTAAATAAAGCACTTAATAATGATATAGTTCTACAAAAAAAACAAACAAACAAACAAACAAACTAAAAAAAACGGGGATTTAGCTCAGCGGTTCGGTGGCCTGCCTCGCAAGCGCAAGGACTCAAGCTCAATCCCTGGTACCACCCCCCCCCAAAAAAAAACTAAAAATGATATAGTTCTAATAAAAAGTAACATTTCATGAAAGACTTTTTGGATAAGTCACTGGAATATTTTAAACTTTAATAAAGGAATATATATGTAACAAAAATGTATACCTTATCATATATTAAAAATGAAGCTGGTTGCAAGCCACTAAATGTACTTCATAATCCACTAACTGATATTAATTTGCTTAGTGAAAAAGAGATAAACATGTTGAAGTTCATGTTGATGAGAAAATGAAGATGGCAGTTTCTTTGTGTGCTGTTGAGCATGACTTTAATAATCAAATTTCATTTTCTTGAAATACGTGTAATGTTGCACAAGTCTTTGTGAATAATCCCAATTCTGTCCTGTGACAAATTGCTTAAGACAAGCAAAATTTGCTCTTATTTGATTTCTTTAAAAAAATCTATTTCTAGGGCCAGGGATTTGGCTCAGTGGTTTCACCACCTGCCTTGGAAAGGCCTGAGTTCAATCCCCAGTACAATAAAAAAATCTGTTTCCATAGTTCTCAGTTCTCTTACACGGTTTTTAATGGTATATTATCTTCATTTTCTTCACACTTTCTTTCCTCTCTTTCTCTTCTATTTTTCTTTCCCCTTTCTCTCTCTCTCCCCCCTTCTTTCCTCCCTCTTTCTTTCTGTTTTTTGAGATAGGCTGACACTATGAAGCCCAGGATGGTCTTGAAAATGTGACCCTCTTGCCCCAGCCTTCTGATTGCTGGGATTACAGGTGTGCATTACCATATCCCACTTCTTTAAGGTTATTTTAGAGTCTAGCACACTGTCCAGGAGTTTAAAGGTTGTGTTGAATAAATGAATGGAAGAATGCACTGATTCTAAGTCCAGCTTTGCCATGTTCTATTGGCTGAACTTCCCAGTAAATCTGTCTTTGACGGGAAACAGAGAGGAGGCCAAATGGAGAGAAGTCTTGTCACGGAGAGTGTGAGCAAAGTCCTGGTGATGGAAAGGTGCACCTTCCGTACAGAGGCACAGACAGTGAAGGGGATTCAAGGACTGAAACCAAAGTTAGAGGGAAGAATCGATTCAAAGTGGTATTTCAGATGAGGGATCAAAAGGTGATGGCGAGGAAGATAAGTGGAACAAGGGAAGACAGACAAGATTAAAGTTGGATATTTTACCTCGTTGTCGAGTCCTTGATTTTCACCTTCCTGTATTTAAATCTCTAGCCTCTTAGAAACATTTAGTGGCCATGTGATGAAGCAAGAGACAGCCTCTTCCTTACAGTGGTCTTAAGCAGCTTGAGTTCTATTGGGACTAATGGAGTATCGTTTGCTCATGTGCAAAGATCTCAGAGAATGCATGTATTTAGGACCAATACTTAGAAAAACACCCCTTTGTCATAAAAAAAAATGTGTCAACTTCAAATAAGGTCAGGACTTTATTAGTTTGCTTTATAGTGCTTAACCAAAATTTATAATTATGTTATTTAATGTGTTATTTCGTAATTTTTCCTGTAGCATCATTCCCCGGTAAACTTCATGTTATCAAACACTGTATTAAAATTCAATATAATTAACTCTCGGAAATAAATACAAGGCTGAGAACATAGTACTTGGACATTGCTGAAATACTAATGAGTGGAAGAACACTAGTACAAAAGAACTGGGAGGCTAAACATATAAAAGATTATGTGCAAGCATTTTGCTTTGAGTTCACTAGGAGAGCAAATATTGTCACATTGAGAAAATACAACAGAAACTTTGATAAGTGATTAAAGCAAGCCAGAAAACAAATTGTCTAGTGTAGCATTTGCTGAATGACTTAAGGGGCTGCCAGCAAATCCATTAGAAACCTTCCTTATCAGCCATAAAGATGAGGAAAAATTGCCTCAAGCTGAATTGTTTCTTATATGACATTATCTGAAAAATGAATGCTTTTTCCAATTAATAACTATATAATAACTTTGAAAAATTTTACTAATTCAATATGTGATATACATGGCCATGCTTCTTTCTATTCTATAAAGAATGCTGGTTTATATAAAAGTCCTTACTTCATGACCATTTCTTAATGAAATAATCTTTTTGCTGTTTAATATAGTAATTAATATTAGAAAATTACAAATGAAAGCATCAAAGCAACGAGGTAAAAGCATAATGCTTTGTAGTAGAGCATATTAGGTTTGAATGCTAGTTGCATAATTTTATGCAAGTTATTACCCTCTTGACTTTCAGTTCCTTCTCTAGAGAAATAAAAGTACTAAAGAAATTTGGTAGCATCCCTATGAGAATAAATAACATGTATAAAATATTAGGCATAGGCAATGAAACCAATCTATAGAAAAAGGTATAAAATCTTAAAATTGTAAGTTCACTTATTTTTAATTAGGAAGCAAGAAATAGCAGTAAAATAGGATAAAGGGAAAGGCCTTAGCATTTCTTGAGTGTTTCTGGTAGCAGACATATTGTTGAGGTTATTTAATGTAATTTTTCAAAGATTGCTTTTCCCCCATTCTCTTTTTCTTTACTTCCAGAATTTCTATAAGACCTGCATGTCATTTTCTCACTCTATCATCTATTTCTCAATATGTATATTAATATTTAGTTTTAGTATTTTAAAAACTATCTTCATCTTTTGCTCTCATTTGTGTTATTTATTTATACATTTGGTCAGATCTAGTGCTGATTGAGGTATTGGCTCTTCAGTTATGGTCAGCCTGCTGCTTAAATCTTCTAATGTGGTTTAAATTTTAATTATTCAATCATTTATTTCTAAAAGTGTCCTTTAATTTTTATATTTACCTACTTCAGTGGATTATATTTAAATTTTCTCCAAAGCCTCATGTGCTCATAGGTGGAGTTGTTTAGAGGTGGCTCTATCTAGGGTGTGTGACATTGGGATTAGGGATGTGTGATAAAGCTGAATTGGTTTAGCACAGTTCTGGGTTTAGATAATGGGAAGGCTCACCCAAGGTGTGGTGGCATCATCCAGTAGGCTTGTACCCTGGATGTGATAAAAGAGAGATGGAAGCTCATTGCTTGATGCCATCCTGCCTACCCTGCGGTGGACTGTTTCTCCTCTGTGTTGACCCTCTGCTTTGCTATCCTGCCTTGGAGCCAGCCAACTATGGCCTGAAATCTCTATAAACTGAATCGAAATAACCCTTTCCTCCTTTAACTTTGGGTTCTGGGTATTTGTTCTCGGCAATGAGAAAAGTAACTAAGACAGTATTTCAAAATATACTCTTTTATAAACCTTGCAAATCAGTTGTGCTCTTCATTGTTTAGTGTGATAACTCTTTTATATTTATTTTTGTTGATTTTTGCTCAGTTGCTTCTGTTGATGCTTTGTAATGTTTGAGTTCAAATTGTTTTCTTCTAGACTATTTTTCTAAAGTCATATCATTTTGGAATATGGGGATACCCCCTTATCCATGTACACCTGTGTTTGTGTTTTGTCTCTTAGTTTCTTGGTTGTGGGTGGCTACCAACAAGACATGCATAAATTTGGACTACTAAATTTTCCCAAGGTCTGATTTTTTTTTTAAAAGTTCTTATGGAAGAATTTTTTTTTTTAGAGTCTAGATTTCAGAAAGTTAAAAATGCCATATTCTTTCTCCAGATAGATTTTTGTGCCCTGTGTTAGTCAGCTTTCCCATTGCTAAGACAAAATACTGGCGCCTGCAGAATAAACGAGAAGTTTATTTGGCTCAGCATTTTAGAGGTTTCAGTCCACTGTCAGCTTGTTCTAAAGCAGGGGCATCGTGGAACAAGGAGGTTGTGGTGGAGAAAAGCTGCTCCCTCGATGGTTGCCATAAAGCAAAGCACAGGGGAGGAGCATCAGTGACAGATAAACACTCCAAAGGTAACCCCCAGAGATCTACCTCCTACAATGTGGTTCCACCTCTTCACAGCACATTCAACTGTGACATCCGTGGATTAATCCACTGAGGAGTATATTGTTCCCATCATCCAGTCACCTCTCCAGAAATCTCTTACCCTAGTCAAGTTGATGGTTGAGATTAGCTGGCACATACTCTGACAGTGTTACTCTCACAGAATAAACAAGGCCTAAGCTTCATATTTTATTCCTGTATGAACATTTGTATTCTAGTGCTGGCCATAGCCATGATGCAGTATAACTACTCCCTTTTCCAATGCACAAATGGGGCATGTGGGGTTTCTACATATTTATCAATTACCTATTTTGTGGGAGACACTGTAAACTCTGCAATTTATTATTTTCCTTTATGCTGAATCCTCCCCACCCATCATAAATAAAGTGGCAGCATGTGGGCTTTCCAAGGCCTGAATTTTGTAAAATTTTTCAAATTATAATTGACTCAGAAATTTAGAAATCCTTTTATCTCTTGTAATAATTTGTGCTAATATTAAGAGCCATATAAAAAATAAACCAAATCAATCTGAGTTGTAATCATTCTTAAAAAGACTTTTATTATTCAAACATGAAGAAAATTTGAGGACAAAAAGTGACCCTAATAAAGAACAATTCAGCAGTTTCTGTATTTTTTTTTAAACATTTGGGTTATTTCTCTCCTCATTTCAGAACTTGAATAGATTCTATAATATCAAAATTAAGAGGCAATCTCTGAACACGTCCTATCAATGACCTTTATTTTCAAGAATCTTCAATGTAAAACATCTTTTCAGATTGGCAGTAATTTTGATGTGGATGCAGCTGAACAGGTAAAAGCCACTGCCCAGGGAAAATAAATACTCAACAATGAATGATTCCATAACAAACTAAAAATATCAAGTTTTCATTTCCATTATTGTTAATTTCTGAAGAGGGAAAAATAGGGATTCTGTGTGATATTTGCATACATTCAGTTATAAATGTCAAAGATGGATTCTTTGTTCATATAAACAAAGTCTTCTGTCATTATTAAAGTCATTAAAGTTAAGAGCAATTTATAGATGTCTGTCTCCCCAAATATTACTTGACACTGAGAAATTGAGCAGTTTATACATTTTCATATGTGACAGACCATAATCAAAATATACTTACTTAAATATACATTTAGCTAAAAGAAGAGAAAAGTTAAAAATATGAAAAAGCAGATTTTAACAGGACTTTAAACTTAAACATTGCTGATTGAGTTGAGAATGACAGGAAAGTGTATACACAGTGAAAATAAATGTAAAATTTCCTTCCATATCTATGTCAACAATAAATTTCCAAACCTTTGATATAAAAATTAGTTTTCCCCTGAAATAATCATATTCTGCAATTTTTATGCTTTATATGTAGATAATTACTAATATTAACTTGCTGTCAGAATTGATGTGACTATAATTGGCATAGTTATTTTATAGAATAAATGTATTCCCTGTGTATTCTCTGGAACCCGCTATTCCACTCCTAGTTACTTATACTTCAGAGAAACTGTCACATAAGGGCACAGAGGAACATAAGGAACACTGTTGCTAAGATTGAAAGTCAGTCTGGTGGTCATTTTAGGGAAGACAACTAAACTAGAATACTATATATAACTGAAAAAAAATTAGCTAGATGCACTCATAGTGACATGGGTGGCCTCCAAAACATTCTTCATGCATTCTATCTCATGGAAGAAAGTAGAGAGTAGAATGAGATAAATTACAAGTAAATATGAAATTTAAAACAAACATGCATAATCAGTGTCATATCTTATTAATCTATATAAATGTATGCAAATAATTATATAAAAGTTGGAGAGAAATATGTTGAGAAATCCAGATTTGGATTTAGAGGAGAAAGGGGAGGGTTATGAAAGCATACATAGAAAGGCTAGTGAGTATCTAGCAATAGCATGTTAATAGATTTAGGATAATACTAAGACAAGTTTATACAATGTATTAATAGATAAACATCATGTTAGGAATGAGAAGACATTCATTATATGCAAGTCATCAAAAATAAGGCATTCTAGGCCAGGGATTTAGCTCAGCGGTTCGGTGGCCTGCCTCACAAGCACAAGGACCCGAGTCCGATCCCCGATACCAAAAAAAAAAAAGCATTCTAGCTCAGTGGTAGAGTGCTTTCCTGACATGCACAGGCCCTGGGTTTAGTCCCCGGTAAAATTCATAGATCATTAGTAGAAGAATGATCATCACTAGAATAATCAAATAAATGTGAAACAGGTTAAAAATAACTATAAATCTGTGGAGGCATTTATGTGTAAGCTTTCTGTTCTACATTTGATAAAAACATAAGCACTACTTCTATAATCATGCATGGGTGGGAGTCAAAAGGAACATACCCCAGCACCCTCCTGAAGGGATGACAAAGTTTTATTTTTTAATTTTTCATTTATATTTATTTACTTGTTTTTGGTTTTTTGAGGTATGGTCTTGCTATGTAGGGCCGGCCTTGAACTCATTATGTAGCCTAGGTTGGCTGCAAACATGCAGTGATCCTCCTGTCTCAGCCTTCTCAGAGCTGAGATGACAGTCATGAGCCACCATACTTGGCTGGAATGACAAAGTTGTGTTTTGTTTTGTTTTGTTTTGTCTGTGATTGAACCTGAAGACCTTGTGCTTGTGAGGCAAGCACAGTGTCACTGAGCTAAATTCCTGGCCCTGAAACAACATTTTCATGAGGACCTATCCCATTATGAAGCCAGATATATTTTATATCAACAGCAAGAAAAAACAAAACAACAAAAGTTTTTCCTAAATTTTACCATTTAAATAGCCTAATGAAAATCTGCATGTATGGGCCCAGGATTTAGCTCAGTAGTTCCACCACCTGCCTTGCAAGTGCAAGGACCTGAGTTTGAGTCCCAGTACCAAAAACAAAAACAAAAACAAAACCCTGCACGTTATGGCTTGTGTCTAGATGTCCCCTCAAAGCCTCATGGGGATGAGGTGAAGGTTTCTTTTTCAGAGGTTGCTGAATCTGGAATTTTTGAGGCTGGGATTAAGGACATGGAGTTACTAAACCACTACACATGAATGACTGGTTTGGCACTGCCCTAATCCCCATAGTCTGGATGGGCTTAGAGGGGCAGAAAGACTCTGTAAACTCTCTTATTGTTTTTGCTGTCTTCTGCTGCCATGAACTGTTGCCCCTCTCCCACCTTACCTCGAAGCCAGCCAATTATGGACCGAAACTTCTACAAACTATGAGCTAAATAAACCTTTTCCCCTTTAACTTTGGTGTCAAATATTTTGTCTCAGCATTGAGGGAAAAGTAACTAACACACTACACAAATCAATGGCACGGCTTCCATTAGAACTTTCAGACCCATTTCTGCAGAGTGAGCCCCTGTCTCTTGAGAACATCAAGATAAAATGACTTCAAGTACATAAGTGCTCTTCCAAAATGAACAGAGGATTAAAAAAAAAATATCTCCCCCAGAATTAGGAGCTTTTAAATGACTAGATTGTTTAAATTTCTAGCATCAGAAATGAAGATCTGAGTCATATTAGAGTAAGGTCTCAGGATGTATTCAAAAGTCATAAAATCTCAAAATCATTGTCTTCTTCAAAGAGAAAATGTAGAAGTAGAGAAGGAAGAAAAATGCAGAGAGATCATGACAGAAAATCTCCTATGATCCTTCAGAAATATCAAATGGTCTTTCATGTTAATCCTGAGGCCAAATTACATCAAGTAGTTTCTTTAGGAATTTCCAGCAGTTTAGAAGACCTAAGGAAAACAGAGGAAACATGATAAATACACCTTATTCCTTTGGCAGAAATGGAATTAGAAGCAGAATAGAGGAATAAAGTTTATTTTTCAATTTAGAATTCAGAAATCATTCAGTATGTGCTGTGGCCATTTCATTTAGAAGAACATTTCTGTTCAGGATACATATTAATATTAAAATTTAATGAGCTGAAGTCATGGGAAAATATGTATGTCAAAGATGCATTAAGGAAGAAGACTATCTTTAAAATTATTCTTTCCTATACTGAATGCTTTCTGGCAAGACAACCACACTCTCCCATTGACTCTCCTCAGCCTTTCTCTCCCACACCAAAGTACCTAAAACCAGAGCTCATTCAGTAGTGCGCAACCAAACAGATTATCTCAGTGCCTCTGAGAGATTTCCAGGTCGAATCCCACAGTGGTCGCAGATCTAACTCAACTGTGAAAGAGCAAGATTCAAGTGTCATCCTGACTCTCTTTTGACCCAATGTCATTCCATTTTTTTTTCTCCATTGGCTTAGGGTCTGTTATTAATAAATTTATGTGTATCCTCCATCTCATCTCTTAAGGCTACAGTTTCCTTCTTGCTTGAATAAAAACCTGGCTCTCTTTGGAGGGCTCTGCTTGCCCTTGCAGGATTATCGGCTGTGTTTTCTCTCTCATCCCATGTGACACTAGGCTTCAAGGTGAGTAAGTAGCCCCCTTGCCCTTCCCTGTTATTTTTGGGCATTTCCCCCTACTTCTCTCAAGTCTGGCTCAATTTTAGTGGATATGTCAGCTAGTACCCCACTCACCTTTCAAGGTGCAGTCATCTGCTCTACTTTGGGGACTTGCTCCCACTCCCTTCATTGAAGATTTTAGCACCTGCCTAATCCTTCTCATCACCACTGTGGTCATTACAACTCAGGATTTCATAGCCACGAAGGATTGCTCCCATATCCTAGATCAACTCACCTACAATTATCTTGTCCTCTAACCTGTATCAATTACACATTGCTATGATCAGACCAAAGAAATTGTCATTGTCAATAACTACGTTCTTTCTATAATCTCAATTTAAAGGTATCCCTGGACAAACTACCCCCTTCAAAGTGCATCCTCCATGTTCGTCTCTCTTCTGGGCTCTCCCATGCATTTATGCTACACCTTAGCTTTTGTGTCACTCTTTTGTCATCTTTCAAACTGGAGTATGCTTCAGTGGCTCAATCGCATCACTGAGCTCTGTCCCCTCTCTTTCTTCAGTTACACCCTCTTGATGAGACCTCATTGATTGGATTCAACTTCTCACCTACTTAGAGCCTATAATATGGCTGGAGAATATCCAGGCTGGCAGATCTTATTTTAAATTCACGGGCACAAGCCGTAAGTGGGTCATTAGGGTTGTCTGAAAATCCTCTCTTATTTCCCAACTCAGTGCACTCTTGCACTTTCTGAGACAACTATTACATATCTTCCCATTCTTGAAACATTGAATAATCCTCGTATATTTTCATTTGATGTCTTTGATTCATATTTCAGTATTAAAAGAAATATAATAAGAAAGAAATGCAGGAATGCACTGAAACTACCTACCTTGGCTCCCTTGCAGCAGGGAGGGATGGAAGTGAGCCAGTGTACCTCTCTCCATGCATGCAGTGAATGGCATTTCCTCTAACCTGCTCACAAACATGCTCCTGCAATTGTTTCTTTTCCCTCCTGCAAAAGTGATTTCATTTCCCCAGTTAATCATTTACAGCAATCTACAAACATGCTGCCATGTTTCCTATTTTTAAAAATTTCATTCTCTTATCTTTATCCAAATACCACTCCCACTTTTCTGGTCCCTTTAGGGAAAAATATCCTAAAAATCATAGCAATACTCACTGTTTCTATTTTCTGTCCTCTGATTTTCTCCTGAATCTACTCCAGTCAGAATGTCCTCCTATTTTTTTTCAGAATATGAGTGTTTATTTAAAAATAGATTATATTTTTAACCAGGTTAAACAAATGCTTTTAATGTAACAGTACCTTCTGCAAAAATAGGTTACGTAACACTCAGAAATGCAAGGAACGATCTTATGTGCTAAAAATTAGACAGCAGACTTTTTAAGCTTAGACAGCCTTCAAAATGAAGGCTGACAATGCTTGGTGACAATGTCCAGAACCTAGCACCGCAGTGCTAATGCTGCCAATCACCCACTAACACACAGCTGCAAACTACGCCTCGCCTCTACTCACACAGCCTTCAGCAAAACCGCTTCCAATCCAACCTTTTCAAATGTGGATTGGTGCTGCAAGAAAGTAAAGTTGAATGCTACACAAAACTATTAAAAATACAACAGAGCTATTTAAATGTTTTCTCGAAAATTTAGAAAAGCAATCATGTTAAAAATTTAAAAAATAAATTAAAAAATCTGACAGAACTTGCAAGCAGGTCAGAGAGGCTCCTTTTCTGAACTAGGCAAGTAACGTTAATAGGAGATTTCAATAATTTCTCTTGAAACCGTGGCAGAGAGCTCATTTTCAAAATTGCTGTGGAAGTCCACCCTTAAATGGCTTAAATTGGGCAGGAGATTTGGTTCAGTGGTTCCGCAAGGGGGTGAGTTCAATCCCCAGTAAAAGTAAAAAAGAATACCTAAATGGCTTCAATCCAGAGCCACTTCTTGGAACTGCCCCGATCTGTACAGTTCTATTAATTGTGAGATGCATTACTAGAGTGCTGGCTCATCATGCCTGCGCCTGCCCAGCCGTTGCCCCTTCGCCTCATGTCATGGTAGCCAGGCCCTTGAGAAGGTGGATCATGCCACTCTTTCCTTGGCCCACTTCTGTCCCATCCACGGCGGTCAACCACGCGTCGTTCTTCAGGGTAGTGCTGGGCTCCACGGCCCGGTCTGAGATGACACCTCTGTGGAGCGCCTGTCGTGCCGTGTCCTGACACAGCCCTCCCGGAGCGGAGCACTCTGGCCTTTCCACTCTGTGTCCCGCTTGTCGGCAGACATGCTGCCTTCGCCCTTCTAGGACTGGGTCTGGAAGGGCTGGGCTATAATAAGAAGGGGGGGGCGTGCCTGATCACGGTCCTCCTCTCCTCTCGCACATCTTTTCTGTCTGTGTCTCTAAGTTTGTTTCGTGGAGGAGGCAGCTCATTTCTTCTTGAATCACTGAAATTTTGGGGGTATCTCTCAAAGTTAGAATCTCCTCTTCATGCAGTTGGCCATGCTTTTTCCCCTTCACTCTGACCAACAAAGTATTCCCGCCTGTCGAAAGAGGAAAACTGTGCCACTAAGCGGTCAGGAAACCTGCCCCTCTCCTGGTGACCAAAGCCATTAAATCTATTCTGTTGATGAGAGTAGTCGGACCCTTGGCTGACTCTGGCATCTGTATCTAGAGACAAGTTTTTATTCTCGCTGCAGTAAGGATCATCTTGCCTATGATCTACATCATGTGGGCATTTCAGAGAATTCCTTTTTTTGTTTGTTTGTTTATAATGAAGCTACTGTTGCTGCCATCTGAGTTCCTCTCCTTCTTGAGCAATCATTTCAGCTCCCTTATGCCATTCCTGTTCAATAACAATGTGTTCCCTTTCCAAGCGTCGGTGTTCTAGTCTCTCTTTCTCTAGTTTTTGCATTTCAATTTCTAGGCACTCTCTCTCTCTCTCCCTCTCCCTCCCTCTCCC
>NW_022900914.1:28027365-28057881 GCF_012274545.1 Fukomys damarensis | reverse complement strand
CCCTCTCCCTCTCCCTCCCCCCCCCTCTCTGCAAGAATTCCTGTTCTTCCCATTCACAAATTATTCTAATTTGTTCTCACTCTCAAAGCTCTCTTTCTGCCATCTCTCACTTTCAAAATTCCATTGCTCAATGCAGTCTCTCAAAATGAACTAAATGTTCCCTCCATCTCTGTTCCTTCATCTTTTCAAAAGGCAAGATATCTTTCCTTCTGTAGTCTTTGTCCCTCTGTTATCCAGGCTAGCTCTCATCTTTTCCTGGCTTCTTGCATGAATTTTCTCTTTATCTTCCTCTTCTGTTATGATCTCCCTTACCTTGGTCTAATATTACCATATGTCCTGTACTCTTTGAACTTCTTCACCCCCCCACGTTTTTTTAATTCTGAAATCTGGCCACTTGTTCCAGTATCATTCTTCTCTTGTTTACTTTCCATTTTCTTATTATCCTGTTTTCTTTTTTTCTCCAATTTTTTGGACAATCTCTTCTCTTCTTTCTTGATAGAGGTTTGGGTCTTGCCACTTCTATCACTCATATTCTTTTTATCTCCAGAACTTCTTGAACTGTGCATTTCATCATTTTCATTCTTCATTCTTCATTTCTTTCTTAGAAGGATCACCTTTTACCTTCTCCATGGAAATCAGCTGTCCAGGCAGTTCAGTTTGATGAAGATGTGCCATACATCTGGACTCCTCTGAGCTGGAAGACATAGTGACAGTACCATAGCATTCTGCCCTTGGACTTCGAGCATTTGCAACCACCTTTGCACTTAACGTCTTTCCATATTTGCCAAAGAGGTTCTTCAAATCAGCAGCTTTGGTATTGGAAGAAAGTCCACTAACGCAGATAATTTTAGTTGAGCTTCCACTGCTACCACTAGTACTCCTTGTGCTTTCTTTGTCATATTTAGATGATGCCTAAAGTCTTTGAATTCCTTTGAAGAGCTCTTTGCTTGACCAGAGGCCCCAGTAGATGATGGCCCTTTCTTCAAAGTAACCTTTGCTTTGTCTCCAGATTCGGCTTTCTTAGAACTTTTTCCGACTTCCTTCTTGACAGGATCAGCCTTCACAAAGTCTTCTTTCTTACCGTCTTTGTGGTTCACGTTCATCTCATAATCCTTGGTTTCCTTCTCGAGGCTCTGTACAATGGTGTCCTGCCCATCTTCTGGCTTACTTGCTTCAGCATCTGCAACGTTCACATTTTTACCTGTTCCCAGGAGGTCATCAGCATCACAATCCAGAATGATGGCGCCTTCAGTCTAGAGCGTGACCTAGGTGCTGTCGCCCTCCACTTCTTCCATCTCTTCATGAGCTGTGTGATCGGCTCCAGCTGGGTTCCCTTCTTTCTCATTTCCTCTTCCTCCCCGTCTTGAGCTGTTAGAAAAGTGTCATCTCTGTCTTCTTCAGCTTCAATGTCCTGACTTTCGATGACTCCTTTTTCTACATCTTCTACGGCTTCTACCTCTGTTAATCAGGAGCTCTCTTGTTCTCTTCAGCAGAAAGTAACTAGTTGGAATGCACATTTTCTTCTTCATTTCCACCAAAGTCTTCAGAACTCATGATTTCATCTCTCTCATCTTGTTCGCGTGCCTCTTCATTCTCCAATTCACGTCCTTCACAAAAGCACCGTCTTCAGCAGAAGCATCTTCACTAAACTCATCTGCTTCTTGTTTTTCACCTGCTTTAGTCCGGAGACCAGCACCGTCTCGGCTCCGTTTTCGTCCAGGTTCCGTCGCTTCAGCTCAGACTTGAGGCCTACCACCCGCCTGTCGGTGATCTTTGCCTTCAGCTGGCCCCAAGGCCCCCAGTGCATCCGCTGCAGGGGCCATTGTGGGAGAGCGCACTCCCCGAGGCAGCAAGTGGGCAGAGGGCGGCGGTAGCAGAGCCAACTTCCTCCCAGGCCTCAGCCGTCACCTGTACTCCTCTTAATTCACTACATCTCCTGTTATTGACCCTAAATGAACTTCATGTTGCCAGATTCATTGGCTTGTTTTTATTTGACTTCATAATAGGAAAGCCACGCCTGATGCCTACCTCTCGATTGAAGTACATACTTTCTTTATTCACTCCATGACAATGTTCTATTTTCCACAGTTTTTTTTTTTTTTTTTTTTTTTTTTTTTTTAAGACAGGGTCTCACTATGTAGGAGAGACTGACCTGAAACTCACTATGTAGCTCAGGCTGGTCTCGAACTCACAGCGATCCTCCTGCCTCAGGCCGCCGAGAGCGCCTCCACGCCTGCCTCCCACCGCCTGTCTTTAGTTGTTTCTTTGGTGAAACATTCTCTTTTTCACAACAGCCCAACATCGTAGGTCCTCATGACTCAATTCGTAGACTTTTCTCTTTTCTATATACTTTCACCCCACGTACTCATGTAATCCAGTTGCTTTAAATTCATTTTGGCTCTGATCCTTCCCATGAGATGCAGATTCATATTCAATCTCCACATTTGGATTTATAATAGGCATCTCAAATTCAACCTACCAGAAATGGAAGTCTTGAGTTTTACTCTCCTTTTTTATCACCTCTATTTCAGTAAGTAGAAATTTCATTCACATAGTAGCTTAAGGCCAAAACTTTAAGAAACATTTTCTCTCATAATCTCTCCTCTCCTCTCCAAATTTCAATCCAGTTTAATGAAAAAATAATGTGTCTGCTCTTAGGACCTAATTACCCTCCATATCTTCCCTGATACCTTGAACAATTTTGATAGCTTTCTCACTCTTCCTTTTCTTTTCCCTTAAAAGCCAGCATGTTTCTTTAAATAATGCAATGCCTTCAGGTGACTCTCTTGCTCAAAATCATCCCAAACTTTCCCAGCTCACTGAGAATAAAATGAAAACTCCTTAATGTAAACTATATTTATCTAAGTTCCACTTTCTCCCCTCTAATCTTACTCTTAATACTCACCCCTGAGATGACTGCAGTGTTAACTTTCTTTCCACTTAAGCAAACCATGTTCCTGCCTCAGGTCATTGCTTTTACTGGGAACCATTTTCTTTCCCTGTAAGTTCACCTTCATCCACACAACTTACCATCTCATTTTATTTTGGTTTCTGTTCTAAAATTATCTCTTCAGTGAGGTCTCTTGTCACTCTAAGTAAAAGAAAATCCTGTATCTTTCATCTGTCTCTTTACCCTTTGAAAGTCCCACTGATTTTTATTTTTATCTTTTGTCTCTTCTGATTAAAATATAAACTTCATGAGACATGCTATTATTGCTGTATTTTATTCACTTACTATGTTTTAATGTCTAGAGAAGTACTTGTGTGGAAAAGGATCTCAATAAATATTGAATTCACTATTAAATAAACACAAGAATATCATTTAACAGTACACAAAATAAAAATGGTTACTTTAAAGGAAGCATTTCCACTATTGCTTCTAATGGGAGAATATGTAACAGTGACACTCAAGCCTTATTCATTGTAAGCCTTCTATAAGATGAAAGCAAATTATAGTCTTGGACTTCAGGCATGGAAATGAAATCTTGAGAGACTGTACAGAGGAGAGAAACAGCCTTGTAGCCCCAAGCTACAGAATTTCAGAAAGACTTAGAGAGTGGCACTGATAATGGACTTTTGAAGATGTTGCAGATTTGTCCTAGATTATCTCTACCACATATAGAGGGGTAACAGTAATTGTTCAGGGGAGTAAACTTGAATATCTGTGTTGTAATTTATTTAACTCGTATGAGTCACGACACATTGATATAGTTATTCAGTTCCACTCACTCCCTTTTCGTTAGTATGCACCTGAAGTATGTTTTTCCCTAACCTTTTGCTTTCAAACATTTCATATATTAGGAGCTGAGATCCATTTCCTGTAGTTTGCCTGGCAGACAGCTCCCAGGCTACACCCACGCTCTCTTGAACACTTGTACTATTTCTCCGCATGTTGGCTGGCCTCTCCATAGCCAGCCCCTGCATCCGCTTGGAGAACTACCCCCAGGCTGCTGTCACCGTGTGGGACACACAGACTCGGCTGTCACGAAGTGCCAGGGAGTTAATATCACCAGGGGCAGCCTTTAATCAGCGCTAGGTGAACACAGACACCTCCAGTCCCTCGAATTTCGGCAGGGTTGTGCATTTTGCACTACTCCGAAGTCGTATCTGGTAGCTGGTCTCCCTGTGTCACTCCCTCTCCTCCTACCATTATTCCTTGTGCCACTGAATGAATGAATGAACTATTCGCATTTGACTCGGAATCTGCTTCTTGGGGAACTCAAATCAAGACAGAGATTTTATTACTTTAATCTGGTTTGACAATCATTGTTTAACAATTCAATTATTTGTGATTTTTTCTTTTTTTGCATTTAGTATATCTTGGTTTCTGCTCACGCCACTGAGTCTGAGAAAGTTTTTTTTTTCTTTCTCCTTTTAGATAAGTTTTAAAAGTGTTATGCCACTCCCTAGTCAGTTCCTTAGTTATACATTGTTTTGGTATTTTTATTAGTTTTTGGTAATTACAGCATGCATTCTGATTTATTAACATCTGACATAACTTCACACCTTTAATCTCTCTATAGCAAACATTTAGAAAATAACTTTTTTGTAGCACAATGCTTATAGTAACCCAGTGATATAAACATAGGCTGGATTGGGAATCACTGTTCTAAGCTGTATATATTTGATTTTGAGCCCACACTTTTAGGGTTAGCACAGTGCTTGGCAAAAAACATTGTAAAAAATGTGAATTTATTCTTGCCAATTAAGAAAAGTAATAAATGAAATTGTGTGTGTTTATTCTTAAAGTTTGTAAGCAAACCATTTTCAGTTTTCTGAATTTAAATAAAAAGCAAAAGAATCAGCGGCACTCTGTAAACTCCATTATACTGTGTCAGCATTAGAAGTACAACTGATTGAATCTCCATGATAGGTTAAGTTGCTGTATACTGACGGGGCATAGGCTTTACAGGTACCGTGAATGATGTGCCTTGAATTGTATATTAGTGATTGTTTTTTTAGGCAGAAGATACATATCAGTACCAAGAATTCCTTAAGAAAAAAAGAAATGATCAAAAAGGAAAAATAAAGCCCAGAATGATCAATGATGAGTGAAGACAGTAGTAGCTAAATCGCCGGCCCTGTTTTATATTTAATATACCGAAATTGTAAATACTAGCAATTTGGCATTTCTGCCTTCCTTCTAATGCAAAAATGATTAGAGAAGATACATGCAAACACATTTGTCTTCAAATCTAGTTTCATTTTTAGTAGCAATAATGGTAAAGAGATTAAAATATATATGCATCTAGATATATGCAGAAATATGGAAGTGAAAAATACATATGAGGTTGAAAAGTAAGCTAGATTATTCAGTGCCCTTACAGAAATGAGCAAATATTAAAATCCAATTATGTGGAATCCTTTCTATAATTCTATTTCTTATAGAGGAAAATTCTGAATTAAATAGTTTTATCATGCACCTTTCCTAGAAGATAATCTCACTACCCAAGTCCCTTTCACTGCCCAGGTGGGCTCTGTATTATTCATTACCTGACCGTCAGGTGGTGGTCAATTTTTTTAATGCCAGGTGTGAATGAGAAAATAGATATTAGCTGTCCTGCTGTATGTAAAACTGAATGCGAGGTCCTTTGTGAGGCTGCTCTGCCAGAACATCAGAATGTATTCCAGGGTCCGAGGTTTGTCTTCTGAAGTATCTGCAAGGAATGAAGTCCATCAGAAAAGTTAAATAGTTCCTAATTTCTGAGCTGGAGCAGAGGTAGATACATATCTTCCAATGAGGTAATGCAATAAATAATGCAGTGACACAGTGCACTATTTAAAAAGGTAGTGTTAGAAAAAACAATAGCCTTTATGTAAATGGACAATCACTATATTATGGCAGGGATTTTATGGTCAGTAGTTCAGACGCCATAGGCAAAGTACAGACTGTGACAAAGGGTGTGGAGCTTCGCATTGGTACAGGAACAACAAATCAAGATTCCAGGTAAAACTTTTCAACACTCACGTGCAGGTCATGAAAACTGTGGTGGAAACGCATGGTAGCCTCATGAAATGCATGTTGGTGCCAGAATGAAAAGCACAAAAACATGCTCGTATCTTGGGGAAAAGATAATGGTAAAGACAGTGGAATTAGAAAAATCACAAGTTCATAGAAATGTCCCTTCAGTGAATGCAAAGCGGACAGTGGTTAAACATCCAAGGAGAGTCAAGCCCATGAAGTTGCCCGAAGAACTTCTAACAGAGGAGAAAATGCCTACTGCAAGAGCCCTGGGCATGGTACTAGTGCAAGATGTCGGAAACCCCTGATATAGCAAGCAATTAAGCCCTGATGCCACAGCAGCTTCAGATTAAAAACATTTTATTTAAATATGATGAAAAAGATTTTCATTATGATATACTTAATCATTTTCACTGATTAAAACATTTTGAGCAAGAAGAGCCTGTAAGACTGAAATTTCAACAACCCCTCATGAACTCTGATTCACGAATGTCTTCTGTTTTTGTTTCTCTCCAGTACTTTGTGGCCCTGTGGTCCTCTCCTTTTCTGTACTCTGGCCAGAAGGGTTGGTCCTCATTTACCTGGATCTGCCATACATTTCTCATGATAGTGCCTACATCTGGGACCATGCAACAGAAAGACACAAAGGAAACAGAAAAGGAGTTCCACTCCACCATCAGGGAACCACAGTTTGTTTTGTTTTTATCATAGGTTACTTTTCCTCAGAATTTTAGGCTGCTGCAGGCTCCTACTTATGCTACTGTGGGTACCTCCTCTGCCAGGGAAGAGAGTGTAAAAGTATGAATGAAAGAGGGGGAAAAAAAAGGAGAAATGGAACACTGTTCTACCCATTGTCTCTGACTATTCAGAGACACATTGCCTTTTGTAAATCTGGAACTGGAGAATTCCTGCATCTGCCTCTGTCCGTTTTGGCTATTGAGACTACAGACACTAGAGGAAATCAAAAAAAGTTCCTGAGTTTGATTGTTCGTGCTTTGAATGCTAGTCTTCTTAATCTTCCAGATACTGTCCATTTTTTAGACAATAAAGAGCTGTTCCATGCATTCTGTCCAGTTTTTATAGCTGCATTTAGTGGGAGACACAGGATACATTTATTTCTTCTTAACCAGAAACAAACTCCCATATACAACATTAAAAGAAATTCTGGTTCAATGGCATTAGTATTTTATTTTATATTTTATATATTTCATTTTTAGAAGAGTTGATGGAATAAAGGCATGAAGTAGTTTTCCTCTGCTATTCTGTCTCCTTCGTGCTACAAAATAAGTGAGGACAAATTGATTATCTGAGGGCACTCATGCCAATACTTGATTTCTCTAAAGGTTTAGCTCATCACTCTGACTAAAGAGCCTGCACTACCTACCGTCCTTATGCATTGGAAATGAATGTTTTTGAAATGGGTTACAGAGGGTCACAAAATCCCCAAGATAAATGGCAGTTGAAAAGTCTCTAAATAACTCTTCAGAACTTACGTTCAGGTTTAACTTTCATCAGTTTTATGTATGGACAGCGCAGGGCATGACATGGTGCTAACATATTATGATGGATGTTCAAAAAATGTTGATTCACCATGGACAAAGAACAAGCCAACATGCTCAATTCTCAAGCTCACACTGCATGCCTTTTGTCTAAGACAGTATGATGAATGGAGATTAAAAAAAAATCTAGATATGATTCCTGTAATGGAGAAACTTGAATAGTGGGAAAGACTGGTATGTAAACAACTCCACTTTCCATTTTTTTTCCCCTCTTCCATTCCTTCTTTTACACTATATCCCTGGCAGAATAAAACAAATAAGGAGAGATATTAGGAATCTAGTCAAAAGAGAAAAAAATTAAAATTTGAATAGAAGTAAAAATATTTTTGAATATAATTAAAATGTCATACAAAGCTTTGTTGATTAAAGTCAGTATACTGTAATTTTCCAGAAATATCACTGAACTTTGAAATATAAATTTCTATTTTTAGATCTAATACTATTTATTTTTCTAATCTTATGTTTCATATACTGTCTCAATTTTTATCTCCATATTTGAAAAAAGAGACAGTTTATTTCTGGGTTCACTCATGATTTTAATTGGTTTTGTTATTTTATGGGTACTCTTACCAAGCATTAATAATATTGATATTTTGACATATTCACTGTATTTTTTAGAAAATATAAAACATCAGATAACATTAGAGCCACTAATCCTTCATTCCTAACCCACCTTCTCAAAAGGTGTTACTATTTTAAATTTAGTTTGTACCTTTCTAATCCATTTTTTCATGCTTTCACCTGTGTCTATATGTCCATGTTCCTGTCTCTTATATTTTTCATACTTACAGAAAAAATTTTCACTGTAATGTAAATATCCTTAGTAGCTTTCTCGTTTGAGGGATGGAACTTAGTTTTTCTGCTTCAAATATATGTTAGAGAATTATTCTTGTGGAGATATAACCTAAATTATTCATTGCATAATAATACACTGACTAGAAATGCTCTTCCACTCATGATGGAGGTCATATCCTGCCCGATAAACTGATTGTACATTGAAAATATTGTAAACTGAAAATACACAATGAATCTAATCTACTGGACATAATAGCAGTACAATGCATTTTAAATATTGGTTAAAGAAAAAAATTGAATTCAAAATCAGAAGAATGATTTTTACTAAGTTCTTATCACTTATGCACTACTATATAGTTAAAAAATCATTAGCCTGACTGCTGTAAGTCAAAGTTGATCTGAACACTGTAATATATATGTCTACTACCAACAAATTAAAATTTAATTTCCTTTAATCTTTCTTCACTAGAATTCCTGAATATATCCTTTGTATCCCTGGGCCTAGAAATGAGATTACTAGGTAGCACTGTATGTACATCTTGATGTTAATTAGACACTAACTGCTTTGCAAACTAATTTACTGTGAATGTTTGAGAATTATGATTTTTTTATATATTTTGACACTTGTCTAACTCTTATGAGTTTCTGGGAATGTAATAGTATTTAATCTCCTATAGGTATGAGGTAAACATTTTTTATAGTGTCAGATAAGCTCCCTTTTATTTATAGTTTGCTAAGAATTAGTCATGCAATTTTTATTTTATAATAATGTTTTATAATATTAAATTTTTATTAAACCCCTTTTGTGAAATTACTGAGGTGATCATAAATTTCTTTATCCTCCATTAATGTTTAAACAGTCGATTACACTATTAAATTTTCTGAAATTAAAAGTTCATAGTCTTGAAACAATTCTTTTTAAAAATTTTTACGTGTTTGCAGTACATAATGATTACGTTCATTGTTAGCAATTGATACATGTACATAACACATCTTAATTCTTATAATATTAAAATAATTCTTAATGTGTATATCTGTATATGTCAGAAGCTGTTAGATTTTGAAGGCTGTTTATTTAGAATTTTTATGTCTATATTCACTGGTAATACTAATTTCTATTATTCTTCCCTGTTATCAAAATTTCAGTGGTCCCATAAAAACAGACTGGGAATTTCTTTCTCTTTCTTCTTTATATAATCTTTGAAATTAGAGTTCATCTATTTATTTCTTTCTTTTTTCTTTTTTTTTGGTACCAGGGATGGAACTCAGATCCTTGTGTTTGCGAGGCAGGTGGCGGCACCCCTGAGCTAAATCCCCAGCTCATCTATTTCTTGAAGATTGGGAAAAACTCATAAAATCCTCAAGATCTATACTTTCTTCTGAGCAGAACTTGAATTATATAGTTTAAAAAGCCACTTTTGGAAATGCATATTTTCTCTGCACATTTTTGTTTTTGTTTAAATATTCAAGTTCATTGATGTGGAGTAATTTATGAGTCTTTTATTGTTTTGAAGCTTTCATCATAGCTCCATTACCAAGAATAGTGTTGTTCTGCCAGCTTTTAAATTTTCATTTTATTTTATTTTATTTATTTATACTGGGGATTGAACTCAGGCCCTTGCGCTTGTGAGGCAGGCAGTGGCATCACTAAGCTAAATCTGTGGCATAAATTTTAAATACAATTAATTTATAATCATTCAACTTTGCCAATCTTAAAATTTTTGTTATTTTTATTTTAAATATTCAGAATTTTTTTGTCTTTCTTCTACTTTATATAATCTCTGTGTTTATCTTTGCCATTTTCTTCTCTCTGTGCTTTAAAATATATTTGCTATTATCTTTTTCAACTTCCTGACTTGAATACTTGGTATTAATTCAGGTGTTTTTCTTTTTAAAAATGCGTGGATATAAGCTTCTAAATTGTGCTTTTAGTTACATCTCTGAAATTTGTAATTTATACTTTTCAACAGTCAGTTCTACACATTGCATATATTTTATTATAAATTCTTCTTCACACCAATAGTTAGAATTGTTTTTCTTGATTTTGGAAATTGTGCTTTGATAGACAGAAACTTTTCTGATCACTTATTTATAATTTTATTGTGTCGTGTTTAGAAAATGTGGTTATATGATACATACTTTCTAACATTTGTTGAGGTGTCCCTTAAAGTGTACCTTGTGGTTGCCCCATGGATGATGGAACAAAATTGTTTCAGCTGTTGGCCTGGATGCTGCTATGCACGTCTCAGCAGGATATGGAGAGGCTGCTTATTAGAGAAAGCAAGACAGTATCCCAAGCTGGTCCAAAAATAACTTGAAAGAGTAATGAAGGAAATGACTTGGGGTATCTTGGTGTTTCTTCATATATGAACTCAGAATAATTTTTGTTCTTATGAAATTCTTCCTGTTAGCCCTGTATAGATAACCTGTCATTAATGATCATTTTCACATTGGCTTCTACCAGAATCCCAAAGATTGTAATATTCCTGGATAGATATTTAGTTGCTAACTTGGGGTACAAAATCTTTCAGATTTTTATACCAATGAATGTTGGAAGACCTAAATTTTAAATTTCTGATTGTAACATATTTTCAACACCCAAGGCATCAAATAGAAAGAGCAACTTCAACTGTTAACTGTCAGCTGAAGGGTGAGCATGACTTAGTTACTTTTCCAAATAATTATAACTCTCTGACTTCCTAATCCTTTTGGAGAAGGGTCAGTACCAGTTCCCTTATGCTCTGGAAGCCATGTGTGTCCTTACTTTAGTTATGTGACCTCAGTCATTATCTACTTATTTTATATGCGGGATTCTAGGAGACAATTTAAACTTTTGGTTGTGATTTTTGTTCTATTTTCTTAAACCTACAGTTTTTATTTTCTTTCTGTTAGTATGACCATTTGTAGGGTGGTTTTGGTTCTGTTTTATCCAGTGTGTGTGTGTGTGTGTGTGTGTGTGTGAGTGTGTGTGTGTATTTTGTTTATTGTGGGAGACAGGAGCAGTGAGGTGGTCATATCCAGTAGAACTCCATCTAATGATCTGCATGAAAGTTGGGCTAACTTCTTGACCATTCATTTGTAAGTACTTTCAGTATGGTCTCTAAGGATTTTATATAACTACATAGTTTTTTTAGAAGCTGGGAGGGAATTATTTTTCTAACAGTTGAGACAAGATGTTTATCCAGTTGATTTTTGGCCTGTTTTGGTAAGATATAACCAGTGTATCTAAGAAGTACTACACTGTCTTTTTTCTGTGCATTATTTAATAATGAGATACAACTGACAAATGTGTCACTTTGCGTCATGTGTCATCATGTGGATGTGACAGAGTGTACCTACACAGACATGCATAGTGTAGGTCAATCCTTCATGTAGGCCCTTTTATTGCAACATGAGATGTTGTAAGGATGCTGCCAGGATAACACTGCATAATTTTGTACAGCAAACTTTTAGTATAAGTACAGCACACTCTAAAATAATGATACTAATAAACATGTAAACCATGAACATGGTTACTTATTATATGTACCCAGTGTTTTATACTATATATAATTGCATATGTTGGGCCTTTATATGACTAGCAGCACAAGTACATTGGTTTGCACCAGCAACACTGCAAACACTTGAGCAGTATGCTGTGCTACCATGTCGGGGTAACTGCGACATCACTAAGCTCCCCTATAACCTCATGAGGCCACAGTTCTATCCACAGTCTATTGTTGACTGAAACATTATTACTTAGTACATGACAGTGTTGCCTTACCATTTTGCTTATATACATTTTTATTTATTCAAACTATCATAAAAATGCAATTATATAACCTTTTTAGATTATTGATTACCATAATTATGACAATTTATTGGCAAGTTATAATGCACGTTAAATTTAGAAACAAGTTCCTTTCTGTCAAGTGATAATGTATGTTCAATTTAGAAACAAGTTCTTGCTTGTCTCATGTAATCGAAACATAACAGAGCATTATTATTAACCAGTACCTAAGCAAATGAGAACTCCTTTACATGATGAATAGATCACTGCACCCCCATCTATCTTCGTCCTGTATATGGGGGTGTTGAATAAATGGAGAAGCTGCAAATGTAGAAGTGTCTTTTTCTATTATTGGCACTTCTGATCCTATATCACATGGCAAATGTCACATTTTTATTTTAAAAAATTAAGTTCCTCATATTACCGGGGCTGCGCCAAAAAGAATCAGGTTAAATTGGATCTATCTGCCACTAATGCAGTCTGATTTGAGGGCCTCTGCCTAACGTGACGTAGCCTAATAGAGCTTCTGTTCTCTGCAGTCCCATCCAGTTACTGGGATCAGTGAATGGCTGGCATGGTCTCTGCCTGGGCAGAGCTTTGTGTGGGAATAGTGCAGCACTTTACAGAGGCAAACAGTTTCTTTCGTTTGTCTCTCTTCCTCACTGTCAGCAGGAAGAATCTGGCCAACTCTGCTCAGCTAGCAGAAACACAAGGTTCAATAAGGAAATGAACCAGAATTCATCAAGAACTCCTCTAATTCCTAAGGAAATATGAACAAAAGCCATGATACCTGAAATTTTCTATTAGTGATCATAATACTAATTAGGGTGAATTTGACTAATTAGGATGCATCTGCCTTGGATCCAACTAGAAAGAAATAGCTATATAACCCAGTTAATTTGTGGGAAGAATTTGGTGAAGGAGCACCAGATTCAGACTGTGTGTATCTAGGATCATTTTAACCAAGTCAGCTGTGTGCTCTAAGCAAAACTTCAATCTTTCCGTGCCTTTATTTTCTCATCAGTGAAAAAAAAAATTCTACACTCTTCTATGCAGTTTAAAAAAATAAGCTTTGTAAACAGTTTTGAATTAAAAACAAAAGCAAAAACTTACTCTGCAGATCAAGGGAGACACGTCATGAGGATGTTTAGCCCGGGCAACAGCAGGTGCTGCTTTGCAGATGGTGGGCCTCTGCAGTTGAAAACTAGTACAAATCCTGTCTGGCTGTCAGATTTTCAGACTTGAGGGAAATAAGACGTCATGGAAAGAATCATCAAGGAAGCTTGAGGCCAACACGGAATTTGACTTAAGTGGTGAAGATTAAGATCAAAGAGACATGGAAAAGGAATTATGCAGGTAAAGGTGAATGTGAGGGAAGGTACGATAGTACCATGAATCATAGTGCATTTGAAGATTAATTGGAGCACAGGAAACTGTCGAGGAACAGTGGGGTGAAGGGGGAAGAGCTCTGGAGACAGGGTGACCAAGGAGGTGGTCTCTCGAGTCACATAAATGCATGCTGAAATTGAATTCTGCCTCTTACTAGCTGTGGGAACTTGTATATTTTACTGAGTGTCTCTGAACCTGAGTTTCTTTCATCATAGTGATACTGGCCCCACCAGATTCACCAGATTTGTATGTTTCCTGTGAAAACAAAATTAGTCGATGTGTGAAAAATATGCCATTGATTTCACTGTTAGTCATAATTTTAAAATATAGAATGGAAACATACTTTTTGAGAATTTGGACTGAATGGATATGAGATAATGACTTCAAGGCATAAGGACCTGGACATCAACAACCAGCGAAGCAATTCAGAAATTAAGACAAACAGAAACCCCATCATCCAGTGTTCAAGGAATGTCTCTGCCCCAGAGGTTTTGATGAAGGGGCACAGGTGTGTGTGTTGTGAGCACACATGCAGAGCTGAGTTTGAGTGTAGCTGAGGGTGGTGGCTCACGCCTGTAATCCCAGCACTCGGGAGGCTGAGGCAGGAGGATCGCTGTCAGTTGGAGACCAGCCTGGGCTACATAGTGAGTTCCAGGTCAGTCTCAACTACACAGTGAGACTGTCTCAAAATATCCCAGCACTCGGGAGGCTGAGGCAGGAGGATCGCTGTCAGTTGGAGACCAGCCTGGGCTACATAGTGAGTTCCAGGTCAGTCTCAACTACACAGTGAGACCCTGTCTCAAAAAACAAAATAAAACAAAACAAAACAGAACTGAGTTTGAGTGCCCAGTCAATCTGACTATAATTCTAATTGATTTTAGATAAAGCACTATTTATTCTATTCATAGGTCTCACTATAATATCCTTTCAAGAGGCAAAGAAAAATCTTTGAGACATTGGATTAGATGTGAAACCAAGAAGCTTTAATTTGTTAACATTTTAAAACAGTAGCTGTGCAACAAAATGCCCCAGGAGACATAAAATCTGTGTTCAATAAGTTTATATGGCCACCCAGGAAACATCTGGACTATCTTATTGTCTCTTAATTGATGTGTGCTAAGAAAGTAAACACAGGAATATCTGTTCTCCAAAACAAAAAGATACCATGATACCAGAGTCAGATTCTAGATTCAAAAGGTTCTTGGAAATATAGAGATACCTGTTGTCAATAGCTGTGGGTTTCTCGTTAGGGGAACTTGTGATCCTGTCACTATCAATTTGGCAAATTATTCTCTTTTCTCTTACTTTACACACTTATAGCATGGGCTACATATCAGCTGTTTTTTCTTTGCCATAAAATTGTTATGAAGCTCAAATATCAGTTTCTGTGTAGTAAGAATGAGGGGATTTAACTAATGTATTAGTTGAGACATTCACAGTTAATGTGACAGATAAACACAAGGTTTCAGTAGTTTCACATAAGAATTGTTTTGCTTTTATCTTGCTGGAGCAACCATAATTCTAAGTAGGATGGGTTTGCCAGTGACAGGGGCACTACTAAAGAGCCTGGGAAGGTGGACACAAAGACTGCCCTGTATGTTGCTCACAAAATAATCTAATATCTGTATTATTGGTTAGTTGGTCCTTTCCCCCATAGTAAAAAAGAGATTCAAGTTTCTTCTGGACTCTGGCTCTGTTGTCTTCCACATGCAGGTCACAGTACCATTCTAGCAGCAGGGGCTGTGTTTGTGAGCTACCTTTAATGAAGAGGAGAGAGCAGGGCAGAGAGAGCCCTAATGTGTAGAATTTGCTGATTTCTCTAAAGTAAATACCCTCACTATGGTCAAATTCTAACTACCAACAGTTCATCCCTTGGCTCACATTACAATACTTACTGATCGACTCTTGTGAGCTAGTGGGACCCACCTCTAGAATATCACAAGCAGGTGTCTTCTCCATTCCAGTCACCTTAATAAGATAAAAACATAGCAAGTTAGATGTGGGACATATTTTTACTGGCTGGGCTCGGAAGTAGAACAATTCATAATGTTCACGTCCAATCCTCTGTGTAGAATTCGGCCACATGTAAAGACAGCAAGAGCTCTTGTGACATGCAGTCTGAAAACTACATGTACCCAGAAATAAATGGAACCAGGTGAAACAGTTCAGCCTACCTCTGCCACAACTAGATAATTTCTAATATTGCTTTTGTTATGGTCCCCAAAAGAGCCTTGTGCTAGAGGCTTCATCACCAGCCCGTGGAATATTGGGAGGCAGGACGTTTTAGGAGGTGGGACCTAGTGGGAGGAGGTCAGGTCAGTGGGAGGTGATGCTCTGCAAGAGGACACAGCTGCCCACGTCCCCAGACCCCAGTCTCTTCCTTAGTCCTTTGAATTGGTATTGGGAACCTGCCCCTGAAGTTCTGGGCTGCCTTCTGGGCAACTTCTCTCTACATATGCTCTCTACCAACATGCACCACCCACCACAGGCCCAAAAGTATTAGAGCCTAGCAATCATGGTTTTGTTACAGCAGTGGAAAGTCACTATTATAGCTCCTCATTATAAAATACTATAAAGTATAATCATGATCTCCATTTATCTGTTCCCTAATAATGTAAACAATCTTATGCATTGTTGGATAAAAAGCTAAGTGATTATAGGGAATTCAAAATATAGACTATGTTTCTGTATAGCTATTTTAAAAGTTTTCTTTAATTGTGGCTTCATGGAATAACTAAATATTTTACTCATAAAACAACTATTTAGTAATTTCTGTCAAATTTTGAAATGCTGTTTTCCAATGTAGAAGTCAGGAACTATTAAAATCGTAATTTTTATTTTGATATTTATTCATGTATTGTATTTGCTATTTGAATCATCTAGGGGTAAATATTGCTCTGACCTAGTTAAAGTGAAAACAAAAGTACATTGGTAGCTCCACTAACAGGGTAATGTTGAGGAGTGAAGTGAAATAAAGCCACTCCTAATGCTGGTGAAGTATCCATGTATTTGCTTCAAAAGTAACTTCTTAATTTTACAGATGGATCTCTGCTGACTTTGTCATAAGATATATGAGAATGTGCATATTAAAGCATGTAAATGTCTTATTTTGTTCAACTCGAATTTCAGTCAGTATTGATCATGAGATTATTTGAAAGTACTTTGAGTGGGGAAATATTGAATTGATGGAAATAAGGCAACTTAACATGAACTCTAACCATATTATTACCACTACATTTCTTACTGCACTCACTTGCAGGAAATACAGAACTAATTTTTTCCCATGTATAATGACATTTGTTTTGCATTTTTTGATACCTGGATGATTTGGTAGACAATGTTATGATATTAAAATGTTAGATACTTCCAGATTATAGGTTTCTCCGATTTTGTCAGTTGCTTAAGTTGTCTAAATGTAACGTGTGAGTTCAAATTCCACAGAACTATTTACTTCTCTAATGCTCATCTTAAATGTGGCGTGAAAACCGATTTTCATCAACAGAGAAGAGTGGCAATAATCACTGATTTCATGCCAAGATGTCTGGGTTTGAAGCCTGACTGCCACTTGGTAACTACATTATTTGGAGCAACTTTATTAACCTATCTGTGGCTCAGTTTCTTTTCTGTGAAATTGAAGGCAGCATGACTTTATTCTATGACTCCAGGCTTGTTGTGAGTATTAAATAAGTCAATATATAAAATGTGTGCATGCATGTGTGTGTGTGTGTGTGTGTGTGTGTGTGTGTGTGTGTGTGTAGTACTGGAGATTGAACCTAGGGCTTTTGCACTGAGCTTCATCCCTAGCCCTTTCATTATTATTTTCTGAAATTCTGAAACAGAGTCTTGCTAAATTGCTGAATTGCCTGGGCTTGGTTTAAATTCATGATCCTCCTGCCTCAGCCTCCCAGAGTACTAGGATTATAGGTGTGTAGCTCCATGTCCATTTAAAAAATTTGTTAGAATAGTGACAGCACATGGTTAGTGTCTCATAAGCATTATTATAAAATGTTTATTATTGCTATGTGATAAGTTTATGTATCTCTTGGATTTCATCTTTTATGTGGCCCTATTTGTTTTTTTCTAAATAAGCATTGCTCACTCAAAAACAAAGGCAAAAGCAAAAAACAAATTTATTTTCCCATGCTTTTGACAATCTATACTCTCTTTTCACCTAAGGCGTGAAGATGATTTGAATCTCAAAAGAGTTAGAAAATTACATTTAATCTAAATAATCTCTAATATTCAAAATTGATTATTGCAAAATTAATTTTCTATTTTAATTAAACATAATAATTGAGCTTTTTTCATACCTTCATCTAAGTTACATGAGCTTAGTTTCTTCTGGATTCTCTTTGTATTTCTTCTATTGAAAATTTTCCTTTGTCCTATGAAGGTTGAGTCACTTTTTAAAGAAAACCATTTTAAATTATCATTAAAGCAAATGTTCAATTGACTATTGATTGCATTTGGCTTTTTGTTAGGTGGAAAAGAACACTGAAGTGTCAATGTTGCTATGGGCTATCACGTTCTAGTTCCTCAAGCTCCTGGGGATCTCAACTGTAGAAAAGCTTTAACAATATGTATGTTTAAGAGAGATACATGTACAAAGATATTTGTTTTCTATTTATAGGAAAACTCTAAAATGTTGACAGGACACAAAACCTTTTTTATGCTTCCTGTGTTCTCCTCAAACATGAATTTCATTGTCCAGTAATATATCATAGGAGCCTGTCTTCTTGTTGGGATCTATATTTGTGTAATTTTTCTCAGTAATAAAATGATAATTAAATCATAGTTTAAGCTCTTATAGATTTATTATTCACATTAGAGTTAATGTTAGGGTATTTGTCTGATTAATACTGTCTTTGACCACTTTCACATTTATGTTTCATGTCTGAGAAGTCCCTAAGACTGCTACAGTGTCCACCACTCATTACCTTTGTAGATGCAGTTCTCGCCTTACATCTTGCAACAAATTAAGAGCGTATAGTGGATGGGTCTGTTCCCTTCTTTCCATAACAATCAATAGTTTATGAAATTTAAGAACACCTGTGTATTATTTTCTAATCTGAAGAATGAAGCACCATGAACTAGTGTATGTGCAGCAAAATGAGGGACTAAGAAGTCAGCTCTACAGAAGTGGCTGCGAATGTCAAGCAGATATGGTGTGATAGCAACATTAGGATCAGAGACAGAAGGACCGTGTGAGGATAGAGTCCATGCTTTTCAAAGTATCTTTAAGATCAGATAGTGCATGATAACACTGAGGAAATTAAGAATGGCATGTAGTTAAGAGAAGGTAGTGTTACTGTTCCTTGACAAAATATCATGAAGTAGGATAGACCTGAAGAGGAGCTGGAGAAAGATTTGCTTTAAGAATCAATTATTTTTTGGCCCAAGAGCATGAGCTCCATACTTACACTGCTTGGCATCACATCCTGTAGCCACCACTTTTTGCCAGGTGATTTGAGTGAGATCTTTTATGGTCCTGTGGCTCCAGCCTCCCCATCTCTGAAAATAGTTCCCATTTTACAAGCATTATCATGAGGGTTCAGTGAATTTCTATATGTAAGGCAATTTAAAACTTTTTTGGTGCACTATAATTGGTCTATAATGTTTGTTGTTATTATTTTCATGTGGTCAAACTCCAAATTATTGAAATTAGAAAATTGAAAACCTTCATCACTTAATAATTATTAATTTTAATTGTAAAGTTATTAAAACTTTTGCAATTATATTTAGCACAAATGTTTTCTATTACTGGTGGTTCGCCTCTTAATTTAAAACTTTATGTAGTGAAAATCACTGATCTTTCTCAAAGAATTGATCTTTTATTAAAGAAAGGAAATCTTGAAAGGACACCTCTGTGGTTTCATCTTTGTGTATTTACTTCTATCACTCACATGCGTATATTTTTACCTAGTTTAAACATGCTATCCATATCATTTTGTATTTTGCCTAGTATCTTGTAGAAATCATTCTTCATATTTCTTTTAATCTACATAATCACAACCTTTAAGGACTGCAACATATTGACTCATGTTAACAGAGAATCTGAATTGATTTCTCTCTGCTTTGTCAGAATCATAGTTGCATTTGGCCCTAGCTCTAACAATTATGCAAAATAACTCCTTTTAGAACTTTATTTGTGTTACTCTTCCCAGTATTGATCAGCCACTGTTGTATGTTTATGATTTTGTACCATAACTTTTTCATCACTATAATTCATGTTACAATAAAACCCATCCCACATTTTTCTTTTATAACAACAGGTTAAGTATTTTATTTTTCGTTAAGCTTCTTCCTTCCTTATGATCACAAGGGAATGAATGATGAGTAAACAAGAACAAAAATATGAGTCTGCAAATGTCTGGCAGAGTAGAGATGTCAGGGCAATTGGAGGGAAAGTGAGGCTAAATAGAAACCACCTGGCCATCGCATCACTCCTAGTGAGCTGCACGTGAAGGTGAAACAGTGGAAAGGTGAAATGGCACGAAGGCAGCACTGTGGTGAGCTGCCCTGGGTACTTCCTCTCCATGACTGATGTGCACACACCCTGCACAGACCTCTTCATGACATTTTCTGGTGCCTCCCTCATGCCTGGTCAGGATGGAGGACTTACAGAAGTAGTAGCACCAATTGTGGTAGAGCCTCTGGAAAAGGAACTTAGCAGCTCAGCCTTGGCTTCAGAGGAAGAGTGCTCAGTCATGATGGGGTCTGCTCCATGCGCAGGGCCATGCTGCTGTGGAGGAAGGGCTTGAACACCTGGCCAGGCTCTCACAGCCCCAACTGTAGGATCTTCAGGAACTTCACCTTCCAAGAAGGATGCCCTTGGCCAACACCTTGAGGCAATGTGTGAATTGCCCAGGTAAAGGCACACCCTCCTGCACTTGAGAACTCTAAACAGTGAGGAAGAGGCTCAGCATCTCATTAGTCACATCTGATGCTTGGATAAAAGCTGGAAAAAAGTCCAGGGAAACCTGAGTGGATTCCTGCAGTGACTGATAGCAGATCTGTGGGGGTTTGCTAGACTCCCCGGAGATATTCCTCACCATATCTTCTAAAATACTGTCTCATTAATAATCACTTTGGTGTCAGCCAGCAGCAGCTTTCCCTGTGGAAGTGTCAGTGTTGGGGATAAGGCTGTGATAGTCCCAGGAGAGTGCAGAGGTGAGGCTAGCATGGTTAATGGGAATGCATGGGCCACTGCTGCTCATTCTTGGGTGGGTTTGGCCGTGGAAGCAATCAGATGTCAGAGAGTGCCTGGTACACAAACAAGTTTCTGGGCAGAGGCATTTGTGACCTTATTGAACACTTCGTGAATGCAGGATGTTGATCAGAAAATGGGCCACACAGTGGCCAGTGAGACCAGTGAGTGGCATGCACATAGCAGCAGCACACATTTTTATTTTTCAAAGAATCCCCTTTTAATAAGAAAGCCCAAAACTTTGCCAGTACCATGCTGTTTTTATCACAGTGGCTTTGTAGTATAGTTTCAAATTGGGAATTGTTGTACCCACTATCATGCCTAGGATGGCTTTTGCTATTGTAGGTCTCTTAAGATTCCAAATGAATTTTTGGATTCTTTTTTCTAGTTCTGTGAAATATAGTGTTGGAATTTCAATTGGCATTGCATTGAATCTGTATAGTAGTTTTGGTAGTATGGCCATTTTCACTATGTTGATTCTTCCTACCCAGGAGCAGGGGATTTCTTTCAATTTTCTTATATCCTCTTTGATCTCTTTTTTGAATCAAGAGTTCTGGGAAAAATTGTATTACACAAGATATTATTATTATTATTATTATTATTAATTTTTATTTTAACCCTGGCCCTCAAATACTAAGCAAGTGCTTGACCCCTGAGCTTCATCCCTAGCTCCTTTTAAATTTCTTTTTATTCCGGACAGGATCTTGCTAACTTGCCCAGCCTATACTCGACTTGGGATCCTTCTGCCTCAGCCTCTGGACTAACTAGGATTATGTGCACACTCCACAATGTCCATTGGCATCATTCTAAAAGCCATTAATCTGTATTAGTAGCCTATTTATTTATAAATTCTAAATGTGCCTGTGGTTTGAACCAGATCACCACAGCCCATCCCCTAGTAGATTAGTATGACTGAGCCACAAGTCTTAACAGGATTTTTGATTTTTCAATAAAGTATATATGACAGGCATACTATTGAAGAACTCTTCAAGTTAACTAAGGAGAGTTACTCTTGTAAGGATTCATGGGAGAAATTTTTCTCATACCTTAACATGAGGAGGCATATCAGCCTTATTTTGTTGTTGGTATTTTATATTTGGGATATTGACTATTATAATTAACTTCTCTTTTTTAATCTCTTGTAAAATCAGAGTTAGATTATGACTCAACTCTTAGCAGTTACACACATACTACACTTTGTGTAGTATACGCTTACTAGTACTTTCTTCTACTATTCTCTCTTTGTTTTCACTTCTTGATTTCCTTCTTCAGATTTTCTTCTTTGGGCATCTGCAAGTTGTTCTGTGATTATTGATTAAGCTAAGCTCTGTGGAGCTTTACAGTTTGATGTAATCTCTTTTCTCTACTTTTGCTTTTGTTTCCTTCACTTTGGGGGTGTTGTTAAAAAATCCTTGCCCATTTCAATCTCCTGCAAATTTTTTTTCTATATTTTCTTCTACAGGATTCCTAGATTTGGGATTTCCATTTAAAACTTTAGATGACTTTATTTTCATAACTGGTGAGAAATAGGGTTCTAGTTTTATTGTTCTGTCTATGGATATCATATTTTCAGATCATCATTTCTTGAAAAGACTCTCCTTTCTCCAATGTGTGTTCTTAGCACTTTTGTAGAAAATGGGCTGGCTGTAGATGTGTGGATTTACTTCTAGGCTTGCTATTCTATTCCTTGTTCTGTTATTCATGCTATGCCAATACCATGTTGTTGGTGGTGTTTTGTGGTTTTTTTGTTTGCTTGTTTATTTGTTTTTTTGTTTTGTTTTGTTTTGTTTTTTGTACCGGGAATCAAACTTAGGACCTTGCACTTGTAAGGTAGGTGGTAGAACCACTGAGTTAAATCCCCAGCCATCATGTTGTTTTGATTACTATAGTTTCATAGCATTTTTAAGTTTATTGTCTCAACATATTATCAATTGGTGCAAATAAAAAGAGAAAAAATAAAGCATTCTGCAAAATGTGAAAAATCAATAATCAATTAAAAAAGAAAAAAGATATATAATGTATACGAGTACATTCATAAATATTAGCCATTAATACAGTATTTTATAGCTAATTGCATTCCTAGTATCTGTAGCTTGCATTTAATAAAAGATTAAAAGTTATATGTTCAGCAATTATCTCAGCAGTAAAGAATTTTCTTTTTTTTATTAATTAGGTCACCAATGTCTTAGGTATCCTTATTAGGCAAATGACACTCTCCTGTGGTACTCCTATTAGGCAATAGCATTTCTTTTTCTTTTTTCATACCAGGGATTGAACTCATGGACCTTGTGCTTGTGAGGCAGGTGGCAGCACTACTGAGCTAAATACCGGGCCATCAACTGCATTTATTTTCATTAAGTTTATTGGTGTATTTTAGGTATACAATACAGTTACATTCATCATTAGGATCTTGTACCTTCACGTGATGTATCTTGGTTGTTATTTTTCCTCATTCTCCTGCCCTCCCTTCACCCACTACACCCTTCCCTATTTACAAAAACTTTGTTTCCATGTTTTTCCGTTTTGCATATTGTTCCCTTCTTTCCTTTCCCAGTCCCTCCCACTTTCCCTACTCCTTTAGATGTTTGCTCCCTATTTCACAACATCAATTATATACTTTGTTTTTTGTTTTTTTCTCATTGAGTTTATTGGTACATTTTAGGTATACAGTACAGTTACATTCATTATTCGGATCTTGTATCTTTACATGACAGGTCTTGGTTCTCATTTTTTCCCCTTGTCCCTGCCCTCCCTTCACCCCCTGTCCCTCTCCCCATTTACAAACACTTTATTTCCATTTTTTCATTTCCTCATATTTTTTTATTTTCCCTTATTACTTTTCCCCTACCCTTCCCACTTTCCCTACACATCTAGCCTTTTTCTTCCTAATTCACATTGTTAATTATTTCATTAGGATCTTATGTACTATTATACTTTTTCACACCAGAGAAACTATTTCATATTTACACATGTGTGACTTATTTCACTTAGGAATATATCCTCAATATGTATCCATTTTCCTATGAATAAATCTAATTTCTCACTCTTTATGGCTGAGTAGTATTCCATTTTATAGAAAAACCACATCTTCTTTATCCAGACTCCAACTGATGGGCAACTGGGCTGTTTCCAATTTTTAGCTATTACAAAGTGTACTGCTATAAGCATGGGTGCACATATATCACCATGATATAATTCTTTTAATTATTTGGAAAGATACCCAGCAGAGGGATGGCTGGGTCAAATGGAACCTCTAGTCCCAGCTCTTTGAGATATCTCCATATTTATTTCCATAGTGGTTGCACCAGTCTGCACCCCCACCGACAATGGAGAAGGATTCCTTTCTCCGCACAATCCTGCCAACATTTGTTATTGTTTGATTGCTTGAAAGCAGCCATTCTTTCTGGGTGTGAGGTGAAATCTCAGTGTTGTTTTCATCTGCATCTCTCGAATGACCAGTGATGTGGAACATTTTTTCATATATTTACTTGCTGCTTTTACTTCTTTGTCTGAGAAATGTCTGTTCATTTCACATGCCCATTATTGAATTGGGTGTTAATATTTGGGGGAGCTGATTTTATTGAGTTCTTTATATATTCTAGATAAGAGTCCTTTGTCTGAGGAGCAGCTGGTAAAAATTTTTTCCCACACTGTAGGTTAACTTTTAGTTCTGTTGATGGTTTCTTTTGCAGTGTAGAAGCTTCTTAATAAGATGAGATCCCAGTTGTTGATTCTTTCTGCTAGTTCCCATGCTACTGAGGATTTGTTCATAAAGTCTTTTCCTATGCCAATGTCTTCAAGAGTTCTGCCTAACTTATCTTCCAGCAAGTTTAGTGTTTCTTTTTTAATATTTAGATCTTTAATCCACTTGGATTTTAGTTTAGTTCATGGTAAAAGAGAAGGGTCTGTTTTAAATCTTTGGCAGGTTGAATTTCAGTTTTTCCAACACCATTTATTAAAGAGACTATCTTGCCTCCATTGATGATGGTTGGCTCCTTTGTCAAAGATGAGGTCGCTAAGTACATCTGCAGTTGTTTTTGTGTCTTCCAGTCTGTTCCACTGATGATCAGGTCTTTTTCTTTGCCAGTACCATGCTGTTTTTACCACAATGGCTTTGCAGTATAGTTTCCAACTGGGAATTGTTACATCCACCGCCATGACTCTGTTGCCTAGCATGGCTTTTGCTATTCTAGGTCTCTTCTGGTTCCAGATGGATTTTTGGATTACTTTTCTAATTCTGTGAAATGTAGTGTTGGAATTTCAATTGGCATTGCATTGAATCTGTATAGCAGTTTTGGTAGTACGGCCATTTTCACTATGTTGATTCTTCCTACCCAGGAGCAGGGGATATCTTTTCCTTTTCTTGTATCCTCTTCAATCTCTTTTTTCAGAGTGTTGTAGTTTTCACTGTAGAGGTCTTTTGCTTCTTTCATTAGATTGATTCCTAGATATTTCATTTTTTTGGGTGCTATTTTGAAAGGAATTGTTTCCCTAAGTTCTCTCTCAGTGAGTCTGTTATTTGTGTACAAGAAAGCTACTGATTTTTGCATGTTGACCTTGTATCCAGCTACTCTACTAAAATTGTCAATTAAGTCTAGAAGTCTTTTGGTGGAGTTTTTTGGGTCTTCAATGTAGAGTATCATATCATCAGCAGGTAAGGACAGTTTAACTTCTTCCTTTCCTATCTTTATTGCTTTAATTTCTTTCTCTTGTCTAATTGCTGCAGCTAATGTTTCCAGAACTATGCCAAAGAGGAGCGGTGATAGTGGGCATCCTTGTCTTGTTCCTGATTTTTACATGAAAGTATTCAATTTTTGACCATTTACTATGATGTTGGCTGTTGGTTTTTCATAGATAGCCTTTATTAAGTTGAGATATAGATCATCTATTCCAATTTTTTGCAGGGTTTTTGTCATGAATGGATGTTGAATTTTGTCAAATGCTTTTTTTCTGCATCTATTGAGAGGATCATATGGTCTTTGTCCTTGACTCTGTATTACATTTCTTGATTTACGTATGTTGAACCATCCTTGCGTCCCTGGAATAAATGTGACTCGGTCAGGATGTGTGATCTTCTTGATGATCCTCTGTATTCTGTTTGCTAGTATCTTATTAAGGATTTCTGTATCTGTATTAATTGAGGAGACTGGCCTGTAGTTCTCTTTTTTAGTTGGGTTTTTCCCTGCTTTGGGAATCAGAGTGATACTTGCTTGCAGGAATGAATTTGGAAGAATTTCTTCCCTTTCAATTTCATTGAAAAGATTAAAAAGTAGTGGCAGTAGTTTTTCTCTAAATGTCTTGTAACATTCAGCAGTGAATCCATCAGGACCTGGGCTTTTCTTTATTGGTAAACTTTTAATTACATTTTCAATTTCAGTGATTGTCATTGGGGTATTTAAAATGTTTTTATCTTCTTTGTTCAACTTTGTAATTCATAAGTATCTAGAAATCTGTCCATTTCTCTGTGTGTTTCATTTTATTAGACTACAGGTTCTCAAAGTAGGTATTGACTATCCTCTGGCTTTCTGTTGGATCTGTTGTGACTTCATCTTTTTCATTCCTAATTGCATGGATCTGAGCCTTTTCTTTCCTTTTTTTGGTAAAGTTAGCTAAGGGTTTATTGATTTTATTTATTCTTTCAAAAAACCAACTCTTCAATTCATTTATTTTTTTATTGTTTTCTTAGTTTCCATTGCATTGATTTCTGCTCTAATATTTATAATTTCCTCTCTTGTATGAGCTTTGGGTTTTTCTTGCTCTTGTTTTTCTAGGAGTCTAAGATTCATTGTTAGGTTGTTTATTTGAGCTCACTCTGTTTTCCTAGTGTGGGCATTCAGTGCTATGAATTTTCCACGTAGAACTGCTTTCATTGTATCCCATAGATTCCTGTATGTTGTATTGGCATTATCACTTATTTTTAAAAACTGTCTAATTTCTTCTTTAACTTCCTCTGTGACCCATTGATTGTTCCGCAGAGTGTTGTTCAATTTCCATGTGTTTGTGAAGTTCTTTTGGTTCCTTATCCTATTGATATCCAGCTTGATTGCACTATGATCTGATAATATACAGGGGTAACTGATAACTTTGATTCCTTTGCATTTATTGAAACCTGTTCATTGAGCTAGTGTGTGGTCTGTCTTGGAGAATGACCCATGTGCAGCCAAAAAGAATGTATATTCTAATTTTGTGAGGTGGAAATCTCTATAGATGTCTATTAAGTCCATGTGTTCAAAAGCTTGGTTCAGTTCTAGTATTTTGTTGTTGATTTTTGCCTAGATGATCTGTCTTTTTGTGATAGTGGGGTATTTAGATCCCTTGGTACAATTAGTGCTTATTTGGTTTTTTATGTTCCTTAATATTTATTTTATATAGGTGGGGCATTAATATTTGGTGCATATATGTTTATGATTGTCATCTGTTCCTCTTGAATGTTCCCCTTACAGGGATGTAGTGGTCTTCTTTGTCTGTCTTAATCAGTTTTGATTTGAAATTTACTTTGTCTGCAAATAAGATTGCTACCCCTGCTTTTTTTCTGGGCTCCTGTCACATGGAGAATTGTTTTCCTTCCTTTCATTTTCAGTCTATGGGCTTCTTTTTGCACTAAGTATGTTTTTTGTATACAACATATTGTTGGATTTTGCTTCTTAATCCATTCTGCCAGTCTGTTTCTCTTGACTGGTGAATTAAGGCCATTGACATTGATGATTATAACTGATAGGTACTGACTTATTATTATCATGTTATTGTCCTTTTGTTGACTTTTTACTTATTCCCCATCTCCTTTTACTTTCTTGCCTTTCCTATTTGATTTGGTCTGTTGGACCTCATGGTGTTGTGACCTTCATTGTTTTTTTCTAGGATAGTGTTTAGAATTCCTTGTAGTGGTGGTTTGGTGTTCATGAAGTTTCTCAGGTGTTCTTTGTCATGGGAGTGTCTTATTTCCCCATCCATTTTGAAAGAGAGTTTTGCAGGATACATCAGTCTAGGTTGGAGGTTGTTTTCTTTTAGGGCTTGAAACACCTCACTCCAGGCTCTCCTTGACCTGAGGGTTTGTGTTGAACATTCTGCTGTAATTCAGATGGGCTTTCCTTTGCATGTGATTTGTTTCTTTTCTCTTACTGTTTGTAGTATTTTGTTCTTCTGTTGCATTTCTGTGATCTTGATTATTATATGTCTAGGTGTAGTGTTTTTTGTTTTGTTTTGTTTTGTTTTTAATCATGAGTAGTTGGAGTCCTATATGTCTCACTTATCTGTATGTCAAATTCTTCCCCTCTGTTTGGGAAGTTTTCTGTCATTAATTCTGTGAACAGCTTTTTTAGGTCATTTGTATTTTCTCCTGCTATTTCATGGATTCCTATCAGTCTTATGTTATTCTTCTTTGCATCATCTTGGAGTAGCTGGATCAATTTCTCATGATCCCTTACCGATTTTGAGAGACTTCTCTTTTCAGAATCACTGAGTGCAATCCTCTTCTACCTCTGAGATTCTATCTTTGCATTGTTTTATTCTGCTGTGAACACTTTCAGTAGAGTTTTTAATCTCCTGGATATCTTTTTGAATCTGTTTAATGGATTCCATTTCTTTCCTATGTTGGACATTCGTTGTTTCCATTTCTTTCTTATGCTGGGCCATCATGGCTTCTATGATGGTACTGAGCTCATCTGTTTTTCTTTTTGTGAGTTTCTGTTCTAGAGTCTCTAATCATGACTTTCATTTTGTTCACCATCTCTATGGTTATCTGGGAAATTATTTCTGTTTTGAATTTTTCTAGAGCCTGATTGATTGGTTTTGTTACTTCCTGTGCTATGAGTTCAGGGTGTTCTGGTGGTTCACTATCAAACTTTTCAGCCTCATTTACCATGCTGTTTGCTATTGGTGAACTGGAAGTCTGTCTTTGTGTCTTGCTTAAGTGTTTTCTCATTTTTATTTTTGTTGGGTTGTTCTTGGTTTAATTTCTGGATTATTACTTAAATCTTAAATATAGTTGTGCTTTAGCTTTTGAGTCTCTAATGACTCATAGACATTCTCATTTTCATAATATCAGATAAGACAACTCATTAAATAAATCACAATCCTTTAGCCTAATTGATACAATCAGCAACACAATAGGATCAAGCACAACTTACAAATCGACCACTTGTGGTAGCCATTAATTTATCACCTTTAAACTATGTGAATTAAATTTAAATCAAGAAGCAGCCCAAAATATGTTTGCAGTGAATAAACTCTTCAATATTGCAGATTTACCATTGGGATCGTGGCTTAGACAGAGTTAGGATGAGAGGAGTAGATAAGAAAAAGAATTGGAGATGGTTTCAAGTGCAGTCAGAGGACATAGAATGACCATATAATCTTTAAGAAACTTAAATTCAAAAGGGCAAGACAGAGTGCAAGAATAAGGACAAGAATATAACTACTTAACAGTAATAGGGGCTCACTTTCCTTTGAAACTATTGACCCTTGTGTTAGGTAAAATGACAGAAGAAAAGAATGTAAAGAAAAAAGATAAAATGATAAAGGAAGAAAGGGCAGGAGCAGGAACAGAAAAGGAGATGGGGGGATAATATGGCAGAGCAAGAGACTGTGTTGGAGAAAGGGGACAGGAAAAAGAAAGAATTTGCAGAGTGCAATGAGGAAAAGAAAGAAAAAAGAATTTGAAGGTCCTCTCTCAGACTATATCTCTGCTGTTATAATATACAATGTGCATAGCCATGTGCAGAAATAAGTCCTTTGATCTCAGCTAGCCAATGGCAGACCCCTGAGATTCAGAATTATTTTGGGCTACAAGGTCCAACTTGAGTTCCCTGACCTCCTGCAGGGTTGAATTAATACATTTCTAGTACCGGTTCACTCTGCCCTTTCTTTAAAGATGTTCAAAGTTGGGAGCTCAGAAAAATACTCTTTATGACCACCTGTGCCTTTGAAGAGTGGATCCAAGGACTTGCACAATCAGGAGGTCTGAGAGCAATGGAGGGGCATGTTTCAGGGCAACCATGAGGCTACTTCCTTGCTGGAGCTGATGGCCATGCAGGCAGGAGAGGGTGTGGCTAACCAGTCCCACCGACTGGGCCCAAGCAGTCCAGAGGGAGAAGGGATCTCAGAGCGGCCATCTCAGGTCTCACCATCCTTCCTGGAGCTGATGGCGAAACAGGCAGGGGAAGGTGCAGCTACCCAGTCCCGCTGACTGGCCTATTATATACTTTGATCCTTATTTATGCTTTTAGTCTTTCACACCAGAGAAACTATTTGGTATTTATACACATATGACCTATATATTTCACATAAGAATGTGACCTCAATGTGCATCCACTTAGCTATAAATGTCTGTGGTTTCTCATTCATTATGGCTGAGTAGTACTCCATTTTATATAAAACCCACATCTTTTTTATCCAGTCTCCAGTTGATGGGCAATTGGGCTCTTTCAAAGTTTTATCTATTACAAACTGTGCTGCTATAAACATGGGTGGGCATACATTGCTCTGGTGCAATTCTTCTAATTCTCTTGGGAAGATATCCAGCAGAAGAATAGCTGGGTCAAACAGGATATCCAATCCTAGTTGCTTGAGGTATCTCCATATTGATTTCCACAGTGGCTGCGTCAGTCTGCACTTCCACCAACAATGGAGAAGGGTTTATTTCTCCCCACACCCCTGGGAGCATTTGTTATTGGTTGATTTCATGATAGCAGCCATTCTTTCTGGGGTGAGGTGGAATTTCAGCAACCAATTGCATTTCTTAATAATCTTTGTGTGTCTGCACTGTAATTGTCTTTTTGAAATGGACGGTATACATGGCACAATGGATATACATACACACACACACACACACACACAC
>NW_022900914.1:28026563-28027354 GCF_012274545.1 Fukomys damarensis | reverse complement strand
ATAGATATATCCACTAACCAAAAGAAAACAAATTTTCAAATACAATAGCTTTGTAGGGCTTTGACACACATAATGAACTAAATCAAATCATCACACTGTTTATTTTCAACAAATGATTAGATTTTTAATTGTAGAAGGTAGAAATTATTGGCAGGGCTTTTATTTATTGAGCTGAATCTATCCTTCATGTTGGGCATACGACAGTGTTTACTGTGGAGTACGTGTTTACTTTGAGGATTACTTCTACACTCATGAAGTTCTAAATGGTAAATTAATCCAGGTAGAGCCTGTCTCTTAATATGTACAGCTAAACTATCTGTCCACAAACTGAAAAAAAGGGTAGTTTAATTTTCCTAGTAGCAGATTGAACAATAAGGATGTGTCAGTGTTGTTTGAAAATATGTACTCTCTTGTATATGAAATTATTCTGTGTTCTTTATAAAAAGAGAAAAGAAGGGAAAAAATCCACTTGTGATTCATCCCAGCTATAGAATATAAATGTGTCTGAAGCTTACTATACTTTAGTTTTTAATTGCCCATTTGACAGTAAACCTCTTTCCATAATGCAGTGGCTATATTTCATGTTTATTTGAAGTATGTGCTTCTAATCCCACATAACACCATTTAGCTATTTTTATTTATATTGTTTATTTTGTGTCACAGCATTGCTTATCTCTTAATAAAAATTTCCATTTAAGAGGAGTTCTGGCATCTTCACAGATTTCTGAAATGTTTGCCTCCTCTGCCCATTGTTTTTGAAAAAACAAAAAATCCAATGGAAGAAATAAGAA
>NW_022900914.1:28014189-28026449 GCF_012274545.1 Fukomys damarensis | reverse complement strand
TATGTATATTAACAAAAGCAAGAAACACCTAGTGTGAATGTATACTTCCCTGCATGCCTCCTCAAAGCCAATAACTTAGCTAGTAATGTCTTGGGACATAGGTTCATTGTTTTTGTGTGTGTGTCTTAAAAAATGAATTCAAAAAATAAGACGAAAATAGAGCTTTTCCAAATGGGAAGAGGATGAAGAGTTGGAGGAGCAGAGACAGAGAAGTGGGGCAGGAGATGTAAAAAAACAAGAGGAGTTAGGATGTACAATTCCCCATGATAAATGTAACCATTATGTATTATGAACATGTACTAATAAAAAAATAATGTATTGGTATATAAGATATGTTAAATATAAAATGCAGATTAAAGTTCTGGCTAAAATTGTACATCGAGAGCTTTGATTTGTCTCCCTAGGGATCATGTGATTAGATAGAGGTGCTTTGGAGCCAGCAGGGTTAAGACAAAGAGGCTTACACTGTTGTGTTTGAAACCCCCATCACTTCAACAAGAATGGGTCCATATTTGTGACTTCAATATGTTGTTTATAGATAAAATTTATTTAAGAATAAACCCATTGTTATCCAACTATGTTAATTTTAAAGATGAAAAAATTAAAGTTTAAAAAAGGTAAAATAATTTTCTATCTACCCTACGTCATGACCAGCTACTGGAACCTATATGTATAGCCATGTGTGTTCACTTCTGCTTTGGACCTTATACCCAACCTATCTCAGTAACCAAAGACTCACATGTATTTTACTATTGACAAGAGGTCATGTTCTGTAGGAGATGGTGACAGGTACCCTCTATGACTTTTCCTTGAATTAATTTATTTTTCATCAAAATGTTGCATTTCTTAATAAAAGTACATGTCTGCATAACTGACAGCCACATCACTACAAAATATTTTTATCAGATCATCCTGGTGCCAGCTTTCCTCCTTTCACCTTTATGGGAGTATCCACTTCTCATCTTTGTATTATAGACTCATGTTTCCTTTTCTAGAACTTCATTAAAATGCAGTATATAGCATGGACTCTTTTGTGCTGGCTTCTTTAGATTAAAGTAATATTTTTGAAATTCTTGCATATTGTTGCTCATATCAATAACTGTATTTTTGGTAAAGTACAGTTTTGTGTTATTTTTATTGTTTGAATGTACTATAACTTATCCATATTTGGTGGTGTATACTGGAATTTTCCCCAGTTATTTATTCATATGAATAAAACTGTTATTAACATTCTTGTACAAATCTTTTAATGAACATATTCTCATTTATGTTGGGACAATATTGATAAATGGAATTACTAGATTACAGTAAAGGTATATGTTTAACTTTGTAAATAATGGTTAAACATCACTCTAAACTGGGCATACCATTTTATACTCCCACCAACAATGTATGAATGTACCAGATGCTTTGTATTTTTCCAACATTATTCATCTTTCAAGGTTGAGATATTTTGTGGCTATCAAATATCTTATTAAAATTTCAATTTATATTTTTCCATATGATGAATGATGTTGAAAATTTTCCATATGTTTATTGGCCCATATCATTTTCCTTTTTTGAAAAATTCCATTCAAGACTTAAAACCATTTTAAAATTTTAGCTCCTTTCCTTTATTATTGATTCATAGTTGCTTGTTATATATTCTAATAGGAGTTCATTTTATATCTGTTGTAATATACATGTTTTGAAATATTTTCTCCAAAGCTATGATTCGACTTTATCAATGGCAGCTTTTGATGAGCAGAAGTTCTTAATTTTGGTGGAAACCACTAACCCTCTACTTTCTTCCTTTCTTTTTCTGTTTTTTCTTTTTTTGCTCAGAATATTTTTTCATCAGAACATAAAGTTGTTATTCTATGATTCTCTCCAGAAGCTTTAACGTATGTGTAGATCTATGAATCATCTCAAATAAATTACTGTTCATGGTGTGAGACTGATGTGAGGGTCACTTCCTTCCTCTACATCTTCACTAGCCTTATTTGTTGAAATGACTTTCCTTCCCCATCCAGGTGTATTCAGATTATTGTTTGAAAATTAGCTGAGTAGCTATTATTTCAGGATTAGTTGTTTTGTTGCATTGGTGTGTATATTTACCGATAGGCCAATACCACACTGTCTCCACAGTCTTCACCAAGGAGAATATTCAAGACTTCCTATAAAGACTTATTTATCATTTCTGAGACAGTCAAGCAATTTCAGGTCTCATTTTCACATATATTTTACCTTAAATATATAAATTTCTATTTAGGCATGATTTTAATTAGAGTGTACTGAACCACCAAATCAATCAGGGGAGGATTTAATGTTAGCCAAAAAAAAAAAAAAGAAAGAAAGAAAGATTCAAATATTATGTATTTGCTCCACTATTCAGGTTTTTGAAAAAGTTTTACATGTCATTTGCTGTTTTCAATGAAAAGATCTTGAACTTATGTGCAATTTATTTCTAAATCTCAAATGGCTCAGGGTAATAGCATAAATAATATTATTTTTAATTTTCTAAAATTAAATTTTAAAAAAATCAACTAATCCAGAAAACTGCTCTTTGTGTTTTATTAGGTGAGCCAATTAATTGCATTATTATTTAAGCCAGATCTTTCTTAAATACCATTGAAAATATTGCCAGTATTTATGATCTCAGAAAAAATATGAAGCCATTGTCTAATATGCGTGCATCTCTATTTGTGTGTTTTAGATACTTTAACTTTTTGAAGAGATGGCATAACACAGAGTGGAAAGCACCTGAAAATGTACCCAACAGAGGGATAGATGTTAAAACTAAGTTACAGAAGATCTTTAGAGGCTTTAGTAACTGTGGTTCAAATATTGTATTTAGGGAGGAAACATGATTGAAAAAGAGCAAGGAGAAAGCTGCTTTATGGGAAGTGGGTAGATAATAGAAGACTCATTTTAATATGGATATGAGTAACAAATTAATTACTGTAAGTGCAAACTTGAGAGTTCTGTTTCCATGGTTTATAAAATTTCCTATGTGGCCAAAACCAAAAGAAAAAATATTAATTACTAAGTGGATGTGGTACTATATCAATAATTGCTATCTACCTAAATAGAGCATACATAGCTGAGCACAATTTAAACTCATCAATAATGGCTACTTTGTTCTTATTTTTGTCTGTACTTTTTTCCAGAGTGTCATGTAGCGGTTAGTATTGAGTTTTGATGAACAATAAAACGAGAGCTTAGAAAGTTTGATGATCATAAAAGATTTGTATTAACCTCCCTGCAGTAATATTTAGATGTACTATGTAATTGGCTTATTCAATCAACCTCAAAGATGTTCACAATTTCCCAAAATAAACACATCACTTTAACAGGATCTGGGACAATTTTAAAGAGTCTAGAATGTATTCCACCTACTTCGTATCCACTGCATCTAATGTACCGACGCTAATATGTTTTCAGTCTGATAACATCAATTACTCAAGTATGGTATTCATAACTATACTCACTGTGCTTCTCTCCGCAGTGATATTTTTCTATGTCTCATTTTTCTTAGTGATTATTTTAATGACAAAGTTTGGACAGAACTTTAAATGGTCATTTCTACTGGTTTTTCTTTTGGCCACAGGATTATTTATTTTGGCAAAAAAAAAAAAGAAAAAGAACAGGATGAGAGAAAGAAAAGACAAGAAAATCCAGGCACTATTTCTTGAGGTTACAAAAGTTTTGCACACAGTTGGTGCATAGAGCTCTTCTTCTCTTTTAGTTTGGGACTGGCATTCCACAGACAGATCAATTTTTTTTTCATAGTTCTGTAAGTCTAGACATTCTTGTTGCTGCTTCTTCCCACAGTTTCCTCTCACTTATTATACTGTTGCTCATGGTGGCAAGGCAAACTTGGCTTCCAATTTCACCTGTCACCTGCTATCTCTTTCTGTGAGGTTGATGGGATAGAATTAATGGAGGAGAGAAAATGGTACTATTAGACATGTTATTCTAATCTTCCTAGTATTTATCATTCTAGATGAAAGATAATATGCACACACTTTTCTACACTTGATTTTAAGAAAGATGTTATGTGATGAATTTTCGTCAATATCCAATTTTTAAAAAGAAATTCATTTCCCAGTTCAAAAATGAGTGGAGGAATAATGACAAGAAAGCAACCACCACCCAATCTAAAATGGAGTCAAAGCTGACAGCTTAATAGGTAATAAAGCAGAGTTTATATTTTCTGGGTCAGGAAAAGAGAAAAACAGACTCCAGAGACAATTCATCTACAATTTAAAAATACTTCACTGCAAATGTGACTTCAAATCTGTGCTAGTTGCTCTTGGATGATCAGAGTTATTCTGCAGGTTTTCTATTCTTTTTTAAAAGAAGACAGCTTGCTTATCAAGAAGGCATGTTAGAGTCAATTAATTAGGAGATATATGGAGCAGGCAACAAATGGTTAAATATTACAATTTTGACTGGGATTTTTCATCATTGTTTTGTGTCTCCATTTATTACCATGTTTTAGGCTCCACAGCTGTCAAACAAGTGTGGCATGCCACAGAGAGAGTCTGTGAAATATTAAGCAGGGAATAGGGCCTGGACAAAGATGAGGATATGTGGAATCGGTTCTTCTTCTTCACAAGCTGCTCTTCACCTCTGTGACTCTCAAGTCCTTAGTGTTGTCCACACCAGATTAATATCCTTGATACACAAAGAGAATTTCTAGAAGTGCTGAGACCCATGATAGAAGATATTTTTAAAAGTCTAGAGGGCCGGGATTTAGCTCAGCAGTTTGGTGGCCTGCCTTGCAAGCGCAAGGACCCGAGTTCAATCCCCGGTACCCCAAACAAAAACAAACAAACAAACAAACAAAAGTCTAGGTCATAGTTCTGTAATGTAGAGTTTGTAAAACGTTATTAAAGTAGAAAGAAGTCATGTTCCTGAAAAATAATTAATATTCAGTCTTAGTCTATGACTGAATTACATATTCATTCTACTACTGAGACTCTGGGCTATAAGATCAGATTCCACTTTTAAAAGTTGTCCCCTAACAGAAACTTGGACCAGGGGATATAAGAAATAGTTTAGTAATGAAAAGATGAAAATAAAGTGTTTGTAGATGGGGAGGGGAGGAGGGGGTGAAGGGAGGGCAGGGGTAGAGGGAAAAAATGAGAATCAAGACTTGTCATGTAGAGGTACAGGATCCCAACAATGAATGTAACTGTACTGTATCCCTAAAATGTACCAATGAACTCAATTAAAGCTGAAAAAAAAAAAAGAAATAGTTTAGTACCCTTCAGAAGTTCACAGTTCTGCTTAGAAAAACAAAATCTGTTTAGATCAAATTGGTAGAACCAAGTACCGAGTTCTCTTCTGTCCAAATCCCATGAGATTACATGAACTAAGGACAGGTGGTACCTATATGGAGACAGAAATTGAGATCTAGAGGACAGGTCAATTATGGCAATATAGAAAAACTGTATGTCACATGAACGGCTAGGTGATGCGGTGTCATCCAAAAGGTAGGGAAGGCTTTGGATGATATGGACATACAGGTGAAATGAGAACAACCTGATCAACCCCTACCGGGAAGACTGCTATAAAAACATAGATAAGTTGGAAGTAGCACTACTAAAATACAGAGACAAAAAATAATGGTCAGTCTTCCACGCTAACTAGGCCACCATACCCTGATTTGCACTTAATAAGCAGTTACGACAACCATTGCTAGAACAAAGCATCAAGTGTTCATATAGTCACCTGGGAACTTAAAGGCCCCAGGAATGGCGGTTAACCTCTGCCATCAAACAACATCTAGGTGTTGTGAACCCTAGGTACTGAGAACTTTGCATGTAAGGACTCCGTCAGCAGCTCAGCACTGAAAGGCTTGACTAAACTCTGGCATGGCCTAGAGTAGCTTCACCTCTATGTCCCTAGCATGGTGCTCACCCTCTTAAGGTGCCTACCTGGCAAGAGATTTACTGTCTTAACCAAAGCTTTGTGGTATTTAGACCTTTGAACACTTTCTTGAAGTTCTTACTTTACAAGGCTTCCAGTTTAAATTATTTATCTTCGCCTAGAATTATAAATCCACAACTCTGAACTATTTCCTCAAGGACTTTAGAGTTGTCTCTGATATGCAGACAATTAAGAACATAACACTTATTTTTGCTCCAAGTCCTTGTGGGAGACTGGGCCTTGCCTTGAATGGTTGCTTTGCCTCTACTTGTCCTCCTGAGGTCGGTAATACAGACACAAGTTTGTTTCTTCTCTGGGTAAGTGCTAAGTCACAAATCCAGGTGGCCTTGTCACATGGAATAACTCATCTTAACACCCTTGTGTTTTTCCCTTAAGCCCTCTCAACTTTTAAAAAGGCTTTCTTCTTTTGTTTTAGGAATGTGAGTTCCGTTCACATTTTACTCTTCTCCCTATTACAATCATTGCTGTATAAAACCTGTCCTGACCTTATAACTTGTATCTGGCTTTGTTTACCACCGACAGTGTCAAACTCTAAGAATATCTGCCCCTTTCCCTCCAGTACAATACCACCAGGCCAGAAATAGCTAAACAAATAGCTAGTACAGTCAGGTGAAAAGGTCTTCTCCCACTGTAAAGAATCCACAAATATTCAGAGGGTAGAAAATTAAAAGTGTTGAATTCTGGAAGCAAATTTCTTGATTTTGAATTTCAGCTCACTTGTTTTTGCAATCTGTTGTACTTTGGGCAAATAACTTATATTCTGTTCTCTAAATTAAGAAAATAACAGGATGCAAGTTCCATGAAATCAGGGTTTATATTTACTTTGTTCCCTGCTGCCTCCTTAATGTTGAGTACAATGCCTGGTAATTATTAGGCTTTCAATAACTGTTTAATGAAAAAACAGTCTCCTGTAGGTTTTCTGTGAAGATTAATTGGATTGGAAATGCAGGTACATAGAAAACATTTACAAATATTAAGTCATTGTATATTACTATAATAATATTAATAATCACAGCAAAGAACAAGCAAACAAAAATAAGCTCAAAGTAAACTGAGTTAAATGAGAAACTACTCTGTGTGTGTGGACAGCAAGAGTATGTGTGTTTGAGAGAGAGAGGCATAGACACAGAGAGAGAGAGAGAGAGACAGAGACAGAGACATAGAGAGACAGAGACCTCAGAGGTGTAAGAATACATAGTATAGTCATGAAGAAAAACTAGAAAATGTGTGAAAACAACAACAAAACATAGTGTTGAAATATTAGTAGATTTCTCACTAATACTATATCCAAGACTCTACAATAAATATGTACTATTCAATGTAATTTTAGTCTGTGAAATAGGAAAATAAGAAAGAGGCAACCCTACTATTAGGAAGGAAACTAGATGATATAATTTTAGCCTAGAAAATCCAGAAAATTTACTGGACAACTATAAGAAGAAAATATCAATTTTATGTCATGGATGATCCAAATATACCTTATAAAATAAGTATCTTTAGTATATATTCATCAATAATAAAGCAGAGGATATAAAACACAAAAGGATTCCACAGCAATGAAAACTATTGAAAATCCTTGGAGTATTATCACAAGTAATGGGTAAGATCTGAGTGACTATAACCATACAATTTACTAAAGAATATAACAGATTTTTCAAAAGACTGTCACAAAGAGAATAAGATGTAATTTATAATCATATTAAACTCCTGTCAAAACCTCAAAGAAAATATGATTTCATGTGAAAGACCACATATACAAAAACAGAAAAGAAAATTCTAAAGAGAAATAATTATGAGAAATTTATTTTACAGAAAACATAGTACTGCACATGATATTCAATGTGTATTTTTATAAGCTTTTATAATCTATAACTGTGTATTATAGTCGTCTCATAATACAAGAGATGTCTATGATTATGTTGATGTGCCTGTACTGAACACATAGACAAGCACAACAGAATAGGATTCGCGGAGCGATCTGTACTGTAGGAAAGGTCAATTTATCATAAAGCAGTCTTCCTAACGTGGTAGAGAAAGAACACCCAATACATTGAATGGCATTGATAAAATTAGTTATTCATTTGGAAAAAAGAATTATCAAATTATGTCTTTCACTCTCCTCAACAAGGATAAATTTCAGATAAAGACTAATGAGCATTATCAGAAAATTATAGTGATATGTAAAAGAGTATCTTATCAATCTTATGATAATGGAAGAAGGCCTTCTAGGGAAGATATAACAAAAAAGTTAATTGAACTTAGAGACATAAACATTTCACAATTTAAATTTTTTATAAATAAAAACCAATCAAATCAAAACCAAAACACAAACAATAAAAAAAAACCCAGAGAGCACTACCAAACAAGGAATGAAACAGAACATTGTGTTCAATACAAACTAATTTTGTCTTTGTTTTTTAAATGCGATGTTGTTGGCAGAATTGTGTCAGTTCTCACCAGCACACACAACGCCTCAGAGCTAGGAGGCAAGGGCGCGCTCCTGATGTTTTTTCTGAGGGTCTGGACCAATGGGAGATTGTATCTTCTTGTCTCTTAGGAACACAGCGGCTCCAGATCTCCACAGTGCCTGGATTGGAAGCCTCCAAGAAAGACGTTTCTATCCTGGTAAAACGCACCCACCGCTAGGTGGCGTGTACTCAATGTGAGACAGTAAAAAACTAAGCAGCAGCCCCAGAGTTCAGTGATGATCCTGGTGGCAAGTACATGCGACTGCAGCACTGTATATGAACCCAGAGAGTCCTACCCTTTTTACTCTTTTGTTTAGCTCTCGACGCACTGTGAAGCTGATAATCATTTTTGTGCTCTTTTACGGTAGTGGGAAACCGAGGTGCAGCACAGTGAAATCATTTTACTGCTAACAAATGGTAGAGTCAGCATTTGATGTCACAACTCTTCCCAACTCCAGAAGGTGCACTGCCTCAGATGTCCTCACTTCCACATACGTGCCCCAGTTATCAGGCTACAGAGGAAGGGACTGAACACCACCTTGCTCTGGGCTGTAGCTCAGAAAGAAAAATCAAAGAGTAACAGAGACAGCTCCTGCAAGAACATGATCGTGCACAGCCTGAACATAACTGCCAGGCATAAACAAGACGAAGAAAGCTGGCATGAAGTTAGAGATGTGATCTGAAGGCAAGGACAGAGGGAGAAAAAATAAGGAGAGTGGTAGAAAAAAACAGAGGAAGACTATCAGGGCTAGTTTCAGCTGCAATCAAAACAAGCTCTAAAATTTAAAAAACTGGTTTGAGCAATATTTTAAATAATCACTCCTTCTCAGATCAAAAGAGTCTGCAGAAAAATATTCTAATTTTTTAGGGCTGTGACAAGAATGATGAGAGATTCGAGTTTCCACATATGGTTGCAGCTCCAAAATGACCATCCAATTTCCCACCTTATGTCTGTATTTCAAGTGACAGGAAAAGGCTAAGAGAAAGCTGCTGAAGGCTTCTTCACGTCAATTGAAGACATCTCTAATTCCATTGAGATGGTCAGGGCATAAACTCGAGAGGAGGCTGGAAGAGAAAGCATTAATGACAGTAGCCACATACTTGTAATGAGTCTTCTATCTCTTAGGGAGACAGAGGAGAATGAATCCTGGGAAGCAGCAGCACTCTCTAAATGAGAAGAAAGCAAACAACACAGTAAAAACAATCCAGGGAATGAGCATAGTTTGAACACTCCTGAGATGTGCAATGGACCATTCCGTAAGGGTTTCACCATGTCAAAGAAGTTGGTAAAAATATGAAAATATGGACAAAGAACATAAGAGAGGAATATACCGGACTTCTAGGAAGATTGCAGCAGCTATAACAAGGTCCACAGCAATAGAAAGCAAGATCCTGTGATTTATAGATGCTTGTAGGTCACTGGCTTTTATTCCGAGTGATAGGAGAATCACTTGGAGAGTGACAAAAAGAGTTGCATGGGTTGGCTTTCATTTTGAAGTTTCCTCTGACTTCTTCACAGGAGGTATACTGTAGGGAAACAAGCCTGGCATGGATAAGAGAAGCTACTGCAATAATCTAGGCAAGAAAACTTGTAGTTTGAACCATAGAGTTTCGAGTGGAAAGGAAAGTAGATGTTGAGATCTGGATATAGTCTTAAGGGAGCTCTAATGTGAAGTACTGGAGGTTTGACCTTAAACATGAGAGAAACAGATAAAACAACAAGGCTTGGGCTCGAGGAATGGAAGCATAGCACCACCATTTGCAGAGATGGAGAATCCTGGAGAAGGAATGAGGAAAATGAGAGGTTCAAGGTGCAGCCCAGAGCTGGAGCATCAGTGATGAAGACTGAGGTGAAGTCAAACACCTCAGAATCTAATGCCAAATGAGTGATACCTTAGAAGAAACCAGAAAGTAATTCCCAGACATCAAATGGTCAGAAAGCTCCAGGAAGGGTGGAGACAGCAAGTGTGTTAAATGATGCAGAAAAGTACAGGAAACTAAGGAATGAAATTTTGAATTTGTATTTAGTAGCATGGAAAGGGTGGGTAACTCTGCCAAGTGCTGTTTGACAGATGGTTGGAAAGAACATCAATTAGTAGAGAGTTAAGGGAAAATTAAAGGAGAAAACCTGGAAACAAAGAGCAAGGTTTCTACAAGAAGCTTTGCCGAAAGAACCCTGTGTTAGTAGGTACATGGAAATTAATGGTCACGAGATAGGTTTGTTTTTTTTTTTTAAGAAGTTATGGCATGTATGTTTGCTGGATGGAATAATCAGAAAGAGACAGAAACAGTGAGCTACACAGAGAGAGAGAGAGAGAGAGAGAGAGAGAGAGAGAGAGAGGCACTGATAGTTCCCTACTAGGCAAAGAAATGACATCTAATACAATGCAAAGCAAAACATGTCACAGAACCATTTCTTTATCCCTAGTATATGAGGGAAGCAAGAATAGGTACAGTATAGATGCAATTCACAGAAGAAATAAAAATGACCATTATGCAGCAGAGAAAATGTCCAACTTCTATAATGATCTAAAAAATAAAAATAAACAAGAGATGTATTCATTCATAAATGGACTGAAATATAAAATGTTGATAGAGCTTTTAAAGGATTGATGGTAGTCAGGAAATTGACCCTTTCTTATACTCATGGTGTGAGTATACATCATCAAAATTTCTTTTGGAGGCCAGTGTGACAGTATCTCTGGAAATTAAAAAAGATCATTACACCAACAGTGTCACTTCTGGAAATATGTCCTAAAGGAGTTTATACCCAAGGGTAAAACAGGAGAAATTGGATGAGTTTGTTTATTGTAATAACTGTGAGACTGGAGAAAAATTGGAAAGAAGCTAGGTGACAAGAGACACAGTGAGAATATAAAGTGTGGCACATTCATAATGCGAGCAAGGATACAGCTGTTACACAGGATGAGGCGCAGGCATAAAATTCCCCAAAGCATAACTCAAGGCAACCTTGCTCGTGGTAAGATCCCATGTGGAAACAGACCCACATGCGTTACTTGTTATAGTTATAATTATCATCATCATGGTTAGTAGTATCAGATGGAAAATTGGGTTGAGTGACGAAGAGCAGAGTATACTATTAAGGGGGAAGCTAGAGCTTAGCATATGCAGAGAGTTTAATCTCTGCTATTTTCTGGGCCATTGGCCTCATGTCTGCCTGCAAGTTGTGCTTTTCTTATCAGCAGAGGGGATTAGGATATTTATTTTGGAGAGCAAAAGGGAGTATATTAAGTTGGCACCCATTATTAATTGATTTTTTCTCCTTTCCCCCCAAATTTCATAATTTTTATATCAGAATAGTTTCCTTATTCACCTTAAATATATTTCCTTTTCATGACTGTTTGCCTGTCTCTGGGAGCACTGTTCATGACCACAACAGAGAAAAGGTATTGTTGCCTATGCTCTTTGTGGCTTATAGCACATTCTAAAACAAAACAAACAGACATACAACCCTAAAAATGACCAATAACATTTGCCAACTACATAACTGAACTTCTGTCAAAAAGGCAACAGGGCAAAAACTTTGACTTTTCACAAAGCATATTTCTGGGGTGGGGTATACAGTTCCAAATAAAGGCAATTTTCTCACAAAGGGAAGCATAGGAACTGATGGAAACATACTTCAAAAACTATGTATTAAATTTAAATTTTAACCTGTGAAAGAATAATGATTTTAGGCAAAGACAGGTTTATGTCAGCTTCAAAATGTTCATGGCAAGCAAAAGATTTTATTGAAGCAAATCAATGTTATAGAAAAAAAATGGACTGTGATCAGAATGGACATATTGAAAAACTAATGTGAACAAGGAAATTGGCCAACAATCTGTCTATTAA